>NW_020885033.1:315551-325551 GCF_003945725.1 Corapipo altera
CCTACTAAATTGCCCTGGAGTTTTTTTCTCCCTGAATCTTTTAGGCAACAGTGACTACGGAGCAACTGAATATAAAATCTCTGTTGACAGGAGGAAAAGTTCCAGCAAAACTTCAACCCTGGACATGAGGAGAGCAGACTTTAGGCTGCTCAGGCAACTAGTGAATAACGTCCCTTGGGAAAATGCTTTTGAAGGTGCTGGGGTCCATAAGTGCTGGTCACTTTTTAACCACCATCTCCTAAGGACACAGGAACAGGCAATTCCTAAATGTCAGAAGTCAGGCAGACGAGACAAAAGGCCGGCTTGGCTGAGCAGGGATTTCCTTTTGGAGCTAAGGCAAAAAAGGAAGGTGTATGTTCAGTGGAAGCAAGGTCAGGTGACATGGGAGGAATACAGAGATGCTGCTCGCCATTGTAGGGAGAAATTTCGTACGACCAAAGCTCAACTGGAGTCAAAGCTGGGCAGAAATGTGGGGGACAATAAAAAGAGCTTTTTAAAATACATTAATGGCAAAAGGCAGTGCAGAAACAACATTGGCCTGTTACGGGATGAGGATGGTCACCTCACAATCAGGGACAGAGACAAGGCAGAGGTGTTAAATGCTTTCTTCGCCTCTGTGTTCAACACAGTTGACGGACTAACAGGATCCCAGTGCCCTGAGCTGGAGGACAATAACTGTGAGAATGATAAACCCCCAGTTGACACAGAAGTTGTGAGTGATCTGCTGCTCCAGCTGGATCCCTATAAATCTGAGGCCTGATGGGACTCATCTGAGAATACTTAAAGAGCTGGCTGATGTAATTGTGAGGCCTCTCTTGATGATTTTTGAATGGTCTTGGGAATGTAGAGAGGTCCCAGTTGACTGGAAGCTGGCAAACGTTGCCCCAATTTTCAAAAAAGACAAGAAGGATGACCCTGGAAACTACAGACTTCTTAGTCTCACTTCAGTGCCTGATAAGGTTATGGAGAGGATTATTCTGTGCATTGTTAAAAAACACCTGAAGGACAATGCAGTCATTGGTCATAGCCAGCACAGCTTCATGAGAGGACAGTCCTGCTTGTCAAATCTGATTTCCTTTTATGACAAGGTAACCCATCTAGTTGATCAAGGGAAAACAGTTGATATAATCTTTTTGGATTTCAGAAAAACTTTTGATACTGTCTCTCACAGGATCCTTCTGGACAAAACGTCCAGCACACAGCTGGATAAACACATCATGCAACTGGCTCACAGGTTGGGCACAAAGGGTAATAGTGAATGGGGTAACATCAGACTAGTGACCTGTCACTAGTGGGGTTCCACAGGGCTCCATTTTAGGCCCAGTGCTCTTCAACATCTTCATAAACCACTTGGATGCAGGACTGGAAGGGATACTAAATGTGAAGGAGCAGGAAGCAGAGTGGGAACAGTTCCAGGCATGGAGGAAAATATACAGCAATTGACAGGACTTTAATATATGGACCTTACAGTTATTATATGGACTTTACTGTTATTATGTGGTTTTAGATATGTGTATTGCATTGTATCCACACTACACAGTGCACAGCCTGGGCATGCTGGGGCTTGCCATGAGTTTTGCCTGCTCCCTGCTTTCCCGCTCCCCTCTCTGATAGGCTGAAGAAGCTGCAGAGAGGAGACAGTTACCATTCACCCTTTCCTTCCCTGGTTCCTCCCACATTCCTCCCCCTTTGCCTGTGTCCCTACCCCGATTTGTTCCCCCGTTTGTCTGTCTAGCCCTTTCCCCGCCTGAACTCATAAAACCCCAGCACACCTCAATAAAGTATTCCATTTGCATCTCTACCTTGACTCTGGACCCGTCCGTGCCATGTCATGGCCCCATCCCCCCTCGGACTGTGGCACTAAGCAAGTTTGCAGATATACAAAACTCGGAGGAGCTGTTGACTCCCTCAAAGGCAGAAAGGCCCTGCAATCACCAATCGTATAAAGTTTAACAAGGGCAAGTGCCAGATTCTGCACCTGGGATGGGGCAGCCCTGGATGTACGTACAGACTAGGGAATGAGATGCTGGAAAGCAGTGCCGTGGAAAGGGACCTGAGGGTCCTGGTCGGCGGCAAGTTGAATATGAGTCAGCAGTGCCCTGGCAGCCAGGAGGACCAACTGTGTCCTGGGGTGCATCAGGGAAAGCATCGCCAGCCAGGTTGAGGGAGGTGATTGTCCTGCTCTACTCTGCGCTGGTGCGGCCTTACTTCAAGTACTGTTTTTGTCACCACAATATAAGAAGGATATAAAGCTATTAGAGAGTGTCCAAGGGAGGGCAACAAAGATGGTGAAGGGCCTTTAGGGGAAGCCATACGAGGAGCAGCTGAGCTCATTTGGCTTGTTCAGCCTGGAGGAGACTGAGGGGAGACCTCATCGCTGTCTACATCTTCCTTATGAGGGGAAGTGGATGGGCAAGTGCTGATCTCTTCTCTGTGGTGACCAATGACGGTACTGGAGGGAATGACCTAAAGTTGTGTCGGGAGGTTTAGGTTGGATATTAGGAAAAGGTTCTTCACTCAGAGGGTGTTTGGGCACTGGAACAGGCTCCCCAGGGAAGTGGTCGCAGCACCAAACCTGACAGAGTTCAAGAAGCACTTGTACAATGCTCTCAGGCGCATGGTGTGATTCCTTGGTGGTGCTGTGCAGGGCCAAGAGTTGGACTCGATGATCCTTGTGGGTCCCTTCCAGTTCAGAATATTCTGTGATTCTGTGATTGTCTCCATATTTGTTCTGTTAGGTCTGTGTCTCTATATACTTTGCTGCTTGTTTCCCCATTTTTACCTTAGTTTCCCAATTGACAAGGTCCCTGACTAGATAACCTTGCTGGAATAAACTTTCTCACACTCTCACATGTCCTCAGTCAGTGTGACTGACCAGATGTGGTTCTTATCCCTGCCTACCTTATCATTTGTTGGTCATGTTTGTGTCCCTGTATATCCTTGCACAGGGCTTCCTCTTTTCTTATTACCTGGGCTTGTGTTGACCTTGTTGATACTTGTTAGTGACTCCTGTTTTCCTGGTAGGTCAGATCATTATCACAGTTTCTTTGTCTTGAACCCATCAGGGTTTCTTTGCCCTGCCAGCTACTCCCCATTAAGGAGATTTCAGCTTATTAGGGATGTCTTGGGGCTAAGGAGATATCCTTCTTTATCAGTATGTTTACCATGTAGCCTTTGTGGCAGCTCCATGAGATGGTAATTACTGAGTGATTTCCCTGTCCTGATCATAGGGGCTGGCGGTGGTACATGACTTCGGTAGGGTTGCCCATGCCAGACAGGTCAAAACCATAGGACCAGATACACTACATTCTTGGGCAGGATGAGCTCATTAGCCTTCTGGCAGTCATCCTAGGAGAAGGACAACTCTAATCCCAAACCTGGGCAGATGGAGCTCACTTAGCCCTGTAAGGCCATCCATCTAAGAAAAGGTCACTCTAATTAAACCTACGTCCTGAGGACCTCGTTGCCACCGTCCAAGCTCGCTCGGCCCTGGCAGATGAACCTTAGGATTAAAGGGTGGGTTCAGTTCCGCGCATACTGCATCTCACCTAAAAATCCATTGCACAGGCTCGAAGGCTTTACCCACATGCAAAAAGTCCTGTAGCGACAGGCGAGGGTCGAAACGCCAGGTGAAAGGTGTACTGGAAACAGTAGACCCAACCCTGCATGCAGGCGGTTCAGAGTATTGGTCATCTGAGACTGACCGGAGATGACAGTCTCTTGGGGCAGCACCCTGAACGACCAAGCAGCCTTTTCAAGGACAGCACTGCTTGCTCCACTTGGAGAGGGACCTAGAAAAGGTGGCCTAAACAAAGCTCATCTCCACTTTCACCTGGTTGGTTAACGGCAGACCAACAGGCATCTTCTTTCAATGCAGTCGCACAAAGATCAAAAGACAAAGGCATGCACCTGCCTCCAAAGGTGTACCTAAATTAACTCTAGCATGTTTGGAACATCAGAACCATGCTCGATTCTGCAGATAGCGGACATCCTGAGCGAAGTTCTGCCCTAATTGCCCATGAACTGGTTCGTCTCCATTGGGCAGGGCACGTCTCCAGGATGAAGGACCACCGCCTCCCTAAGATCCTGCTCTATGGTGAACTTGCCACCGGCTGCCGCAAGAGAGGAGCCCCAAAGAGAAGATACAAGGACTCCCTGAAACAACATCTCAGCCTTGGCCATATTGATCACCATAACTGGTCTACTCTGGCCTCCAATCGGGAGGTCTGGAGACACACCATCTATAACACTGCAGATGCTTTTGAGAAAGCACGCAGGATCACTCTTGAGGAGAAAAGACAATGCAGAAAGAATTGTGCCTTGCAGAATACACCATCTAAGGAGTCTTTCTGCTGTGCCTTTTGCAACTGGACATGCCTATCTCATATTGGCCTTTTTATCCACCAACGCGCTTGCAACAATCGTAGGTAGAGCCCTTCCCAAATCTTCATTCGCGAAGCCTAGCCATGATGATGCTCCCTGTCCTGATCTCAACCCATGAGCTTTTTCATCATATTTTCTCCCCCTGTGTTGCTGAAGTGGAGTGAGAGAGCAGATTGGTAATCACTTGGTTACCAGCCAAGATTAACTCACCATATTAACCCCTTTTTACTTTGAAAAAGGTCCTTGACCGGATACCCTTAAAGGAGAAGACATTCTCCTTCTACATACTCTTACAACTCAGGACGCTGTCCAGTCAGGTTTTTATTATCTGCAAGGATGGAGACTCCACAACCTCTGTGGGCAACCTGATCCAGTGTTTGACTGCCCTCATAGCAAAAAAGATTTTTCTTATGTTTAAATGGAAGTTCTCGTATTTCAGTTTGTGTGCATTGTCTCTCATCCTTTCACTGGACACCACTGAGAAGAGTTTAGCTCCATCATCTATCTTTACTCCCCTCCCTCTACTGGGTATTTATATACATTGATAAGATCTCCCCTGAGCCTTCAATTCTCCAGGCTAAACAATTCCAGCTCTATCAGCATCTCCTCATAGGAGAGATTCTCCAGTCCCTTAATCATCTTGGTGGCCCTTTTCTGGACTTACTCGAGTATGTCCATGTCTCTTGTACTAGGGATCTCAGAACTGGGCATGTAGGAATAGGTGCTCTTTCAGAAGAATTTGTAACAGGAAGCTAGAATTCATTGTTTCCCTTAGGAAACCTTTTCCCCTTTCTGTGAGTGAGATCTCTCTCTCTGGAATGCAGGAGAGATAGCATTTGCAGACATGTTCAGGGCTTCCTCGGGCCAGAGAGGGCAGGGGAGGAGAGAGAGAGAATAAAAAGCACTGGAAGAGCGTAGGAACTTGCCTCTTCCCTGAGGCCTGGTGCTGTCCTGCAGCACTGTGAGGTTTTGTAAGTTTTTAGCGTCCTTGCCTCTGAAATAAACCTTTTTCAATCCTTTCCACTGCCTTGGCATTTTTGGGGAAAGTATCTGCATATATTTTACCTTACCGGACACAATACTCCCAGTGTGGCCTATGAATAGAGACCAGAGGGGAACAATCACCTCCCTCAAATTCCTGTACACACTGTTCCTAATGCAGATCAGGATACCATTGGCCTCCTTTGCTGCAAGGGCACATTACTGACTCACATTCATCTTGTCTACCAGGACCCCCACATCCATGAAATTTGTGCCACTGATCACAATCATCTGGGCCTGTTTGATGGATGGTGTGCTAACCAGGTCTTTCAGTCTGCTGTCTTGGTGAAGGTAGGGCATAAAGATCCATGCGACATAAAGGATGCAAGGGGTTTTGCTGTGCTAGAAACTGCAGAAGCAGCTGAGAATGGTCATGAAGGAATTAGAGCTTCTCCCCCTGAAAAGGCAGCAGAATTGATAACCCAACTGAAGTCCAGTGCACAAAGTATGGGCAACAAACAGGAGGAACTAGAAACCATGGTGCAGCAGGAAAACTATGACAGTTGCCATCAAGGACACATGGTGGGATGAGTCACACAACTGGAGTGCTGAAATGGATGGATATAAACTCTTCAGAAGGGACAGACAAGGAAGGAGAGGTGGGGGGATAACCCTGTATGTTAGGGACTGTCTCAATTGTCTGAAGTTTAATGAAGGTGCCTATAGGGTTGAGTGTTTATGGGTGAGAATCAGGGGGAAGGTCAACAGGACATATCCTGGTGGGAGTCTGTTATAGACCATCCAACCAGGATAAGGATGAAATATAAGCAGCTGAGGGTAATCTTGTGATTGCTAGCCCTTGTTCTCATGGAGGACTTCAACTTTGTTATAGGTTTGGAAAAAAAGTTGGAATTTTTTCCCAATATGAATTACTGGGCAGTGTGCACCTACAATGAAAGCCCTCCATTCCGGGGTGGGGGGAGGCAGGAAGGGGGAAGGAGCGGGGTCACGAGCAGAGTGGCACAGGAGTGGGGGAGGCTTCTCTATAAAACCAGCCAGCGCCATGCCTCAGAACCCCCCTTTTGTCTGTAGGACTTGCTATCCACCGACCAACAGAGCGGCAGCCACCCTCGGTTTCAGCCGGCCCCCTCTTTTACCTGAGGAGAAGTTTTTCCTCCCCGCCTGGCACCGCCATGGAGGAACGACTGGGAGAGCCCCCCCGACCATCTTGGAGCAAGGTATTCTGCCCCGAGCCGTGGGGCTGCATTATCAGAGCATCTTCCCACAGCAGCTACCTTACCTGAGGACTGCACCATAGCCCTGGGACCGGCAGGAAAAAAACCTTTCATTGTTGACCACGGAGCCACCATCGCTCACGGGGCTGTGAGCAGTTGTTGAGACACTGGGGACAGCCCACCCTCGGCCCCCTGATTTGCCACAGGGGCCCATCCACCTGGGGAATTAGGACTTGGTTTTTTGAAAGTTTTGGTTGCACCATTGTTGTTTATTCAGGTTTGTTAATAAAGAGCTGTTATTTTCCTTTGCCACTCCTTTCACCTGAAGCCTCTTAATTTCAAAGTTATAATAACGTAGAGGGAGGAGGTTGGTTCTTTTCTGGCCCACCCTCCTTAATGGAGATTTGTGTCTTGCTAAACTAAGACAAACTTATTTCCAGATGTCTGCTGGAAATACAACACAGCAGAGAGGAAACAGTCTAGGAGGTTCCTGGAGTGTGTGCAAGATAACTTCCTGACAGAGCTGGTGAGGGAGCCAGCTAGGGAAGGTACCCCTCTGGGCCTGTTGTTTGTGAACAGAGAAGGACCGGTGGGTGATGTGATGGTCGGAGGCCGTCTTGGGCATAGCAATCAAGAAATGATAAGAGTTTTCTACTCTTGGAGAAGGAAGGAGGGGTGCCAGCAGAACTGCCACCTTGGACTTCCAGAGGGCACACTTTGGGCTGTTTAGGAGACTGGTTTAGAGAGCCCTTTGGGAGGCCGTCCTGAAGGGCAAAGGAGTCCAGGAAGTGCTTTAATCATGGCTAGGCTTCGCGAACGAAGATCCGGGAAGGGCTCTACCCATGTTTGTTGCCCAGAGAGGTTGTGGAGTCTCCATCCTTGCAGATAATAAAAACCTGACTGGACAGCGTCCTGAGCTGTAAGAGTATGTAGAAGGAGAATGTCTTCTCCTTTAAGGGTATCCGGTCAAGGACCTTTTTCAAAGTAAAAAGGGGTTAATATGGTGAGTTAATCTTGGCTGGTAACCAAGTGATTACCAATCTGCTCTCTCACTCCACTTCAGCAACACAGGGGGAGAAAATATGATGAAAAAGCTCATGGGTTGAGATCAGGACAGGGAGCATCATCATGGCTAGGCTTCGCGAATGAAGATTTGGGAAGGGCTCTACCTACGATTGTTGCAAGCGCGTTGGTGGATAAAAAGGCCAATATGAGATAGGCATGTCCAGTTGCAAAAGGCACAGCAGAAAGACTCCTTAGATGGTGTATTCTGCAAGGCACAATTCTTTCTGCATTGTCTTTTCTCCTCAAGAGTGATCCTGCGTGCTTTCTCAAAAGCATCTGCAGTGTTATAGATGGTGTGTCTCCAGACCTCCCGATTGGAGGCCAGAGTAGACCAGTTATGGTGATCAATATGGCCAAGGCTGAGATGTTGTTTCAGGGAGTCCTTGTATCTTCTCTTTGGGGCTCCTCTCCTGCGGCAGCCGGTGGCAAGTTCACCATAGAGCAGGATCTTAGGGAGGCGGCGATCCTTCATCCTGGAGACATGCCCTGCCCAATGCAGCTGTGTTTTCAGTAACATGGCCTCAATACTTGTGACTGCTGCTTGTTCAAGAACAGATGTATTGGTCACATAATCTGACCAGTGGATATTTAGGATTGAACAGAGGCAGCATTGATGGAAATGTTCTAGGAGACACAGGTGGTGGTGGTAGATGACCCATGATTCAGATCCATGTAAAAGAGTAGACAGTACAATGGCTCTGTAAACACTGATCTTTGTACTTTTCTTCAGGTGTTTATTTTGCCAAACTCTTTTATGAAGCTTTCCGAAAGCACTATATGCCTTTGCCAACCTGTTTTCTATCTCCCCGTCAATCTTACCATCTCAGGAGATGAGGCTGCCTAGGTAGTTAAACTGCTGGACTGATTTGAGTTCTGATTGGCCAATGGTGATGTGGGGATGATGGGGGACTTCCTGAGGTGCAGGTTGATGGAGAACTTCTGTCTTCTTTAAACTGACCTCCAGCCCAAAGAGCTCAGCAGCGTCTGCAAAGCAGGATGTTAAATGCTGCAGGGCTGCTTCTGTGTGGGCAACAAGGGCGGTGTCATCAGCATAAAGCAGCTCCCGGACAAGATGGCTCCCTCTCCACATGGCAAAAGATGAGCTGGGGAAGAAGAACTCAGGGGGAAAAAGAGAGGGCATCACCTTTGGAAGAAGGGGCAGGCAACTTGGGAGGACTACAAGGATGTCCTGAGGTTATGCAGGGAGAAAATTAGAAGGGCCAAAGGCCAACTAGAACTTAAGCTGGCTACTGCTGTAAAAGACAAAATAAAGAGTTTTTACAAATACATCAGCAACAAAAGGAGGGCTAAGGAGAATCTCCATCCTTTACTGGATGCAGAAGGAAACAGTGACAAACAATGAGGAAAAGGCAGAGGTACTTAATGGCTTCTTTGACTCAGCCTTTAATAGTCAGACCAGTTGTTTTCCAGGTACCCAGACCCCCGAGCTGGAAGACAGGGACAGGAAAGAGAATGAAGCCCCCATAATTCCAGAGGAAATGGTAAGCAACCTGCTGCTCCACTAAGACCTGCACAAGTCTATGGGCCCAGATGGGATCCACCAAAGAGTACTGAGGGAGCTGGTGGAAGTGCTCACTAAGCCCCTTTCAATCATTTACCAGCAGTCCTGGTCAACTGGGGATATCACAGTTGACTGGAAGCTAGCAAATGTGATGCCCATCTACAAGAAAGTTCAGAGTGAAGATCCAGGGAACAAGAGGCCTGTCAGCCTAACCTCAGTACTGGGGAAGGTCATGGAGCAGATCATCCTGAGTGTACTATTCACCGGGTTAAAAATTGGCTAGATGGCTGATCCCAGAGTGGTGGTGAAAGGTCACATCCAGTTGGTGTCCGGTCACTTGTGGTTTTCCCCAGGGCTCAGTATTGGGGCCAGTCCTGTTTAATATCCTCACTGATGATCTGGATGAGGGGATGGAGTGTACCCTCCATACATTTGCAAACGACACCAAGTTGGGTGGGAGTCTTGATCTCCTGGAGGTTAGGAAGGCTCTGCAGAGGGATCTGGACAGGCTGGATTGATGTGCCTAGACCAATGGCTGCATAAGGTTCAACAAGACCAAGTGCCAGGTCTTCCACTGTGTCCACAAATACCCCATGTAACACTACAGGCTGGGGGAAGAGTGGCTGGAAAGAGGCCCAGTGGAAAAGGATCTGAGGGTGCTGGTCAACAGCCAGCTGAACATGAGCCAGCAGTGTGCCCAGGTGGCCAAGAAGGCCAATGGCATCCTGGCCTGTATCGGAAAGAGCGTGGCCAGCAGGACCAGGGAAGTGATCATTCCCCCTGTTCTCAGCACTGGTAAAGCCACACCTTGAGT
>NW_020885033.1:327286-389426 GCF_003945725.1 Corapipo altera
GATTCATCACTGGATGGGTGTAGCCCAAAACTGTGTATTCTATAGCCTTCCATGCCATTTCCCAGAAACTGTTGTCAGTAGAGGCCTGCGAGGTGGGGGGATGTTCCTGTCCTCATGCCCTTTTATGGAATTCCCCGCTCTGGGGGAGGGACTGAACATTCCTGCCTGAGCTGGAGAATATATAAACCTGGAGTTTCGGAACCTTACCACCACTCGTGGGATCCAGAGGAGGACTGCAGCTCACCGCTCTCAGCCAGACTGCAGCTCGCCGCTCTCAGTCAGACTGAGACCACCACCCTCGGCTGGACTGCAATCACCACTTTTGGCCGGACTGCAGCAGCTCTCCCACCGGCAGGTTTTTCCCCTCTCCCTTTGCTTTGGACTCAGGGGGGACCCAGGGAGCACCGCTTTGTGCCCCGGGGTGCTGGGTTGTACATTTGGGCTTTGTGGGTTAGGGCCTGTTGCTTGTCTGTGCGGTTGTAATTATTGTATTATTTTATTAAATTGTTATTCTGACTTGTAATCTCTCTTTTGAGTTGGGTTGGTTTCCCCTGCTGGTTAACTTTTAAACCAGTACATTTTTTGGCGCCCAATGTCAGGCAGAGAGAGAGAAGTCAGAATCACAATTTCATTTTAAGCATTTGTCTATTTGGATATAGAAACTCCCTGATCACCATGTTGTTTGATGCATTCACGTGGATGTTGTATCTGAGTCTGTTCATATTTCCCCAGCTGGGGTACTATTTGCCTGTTTTGATGCTCTCTTTAAGACCAGGGAGAGGGATCCAAATTGCTTTATTAGTATACTATATTTATGTCATCATAACATCAGAAGCAATGAGTTTCATTGTAAATGTGTATTCAGTCCTGTTTGCCTGTCCTGGTTTGGGTTGCTACCTCTGGGGCCTCATTAAAAATTGCACCCAGCCCTTTGGGGGAACAGGGGGGAATGGTTGTTTCCTGCCTCTCACCTCCTTCTTCCCCTTCAGACCTGCTACAACAGTCTTTGAAAATGTTGAGTTCCCTTTTGATGTTAAGGACAGCATAATGTTATTGTTAGTGTTGCTTTGTCTGCTCTGTACTGTCTACACCATATTTAGGGTCAGAACAGGGCCTTCTAGGGAGGTTGTTTGGATGCCTGCCCTGGGAGTGGATAATGCTGAGTGGCACAGGAAGTGGGAGGACATCGACCAGTATTTGGAGAAGTTTTCTCCTCCAATGATCTGGAAATTCACCCCTGAACAACTGCAGGATCCTGTTAGCATGATAAGACTGGTGAAGGGAAAATGCTCTGGCAACTCCAGAGATGGCCAGCTCACAGCAACCTGCTGGGCCCTGGCCACTGCCTACCGGACACTACTTGACATGGTACAGCACTGTCAGGGGGAGGAGAGAAGGAGCAAATCCACAGGCACCACATCCACCCAAACCACAGCTGAGTCAGAGGGAGAAAGAAATGAATCAACCGGCACCGTGTCCACACAAACCATCGAGGAGCCAGAAGAACAACCAAAACCAATAGCAGTCGCCCCTGTCCAGAAAAGGAAATCAAAGACTAAATCAGTTCCGTATAGCAAATGATGACGAAGAGGCAGGACCTTCACATCCACCGGAGGAGACAGAGCCAGAAATAATCACTCGGTCCCTATCCCTGGGTGAGCTACGTGAGCTCCGGAGAGAGTTCACAGGACAGGCAAATGAGTCCATTCTGACCTGGCTACTCCAAATCTGGGATGCCACAGCTAACGATACAATTCTAGATGGGAGTGAAGCCAGACAGCTGGGATCCCTGTCTCGAGATGTAGTCATTGATCAGGGAGGCAGGAAACTCTCAGCCTCTGGTGGCGACTGTTGTCCAGTGTGAGGGAGAGATACCTTTGCAAGGAGGACCTCCACGTACAGCAAGGACAGTGGAACACGATGGAACAAGGTATCCAGTGCTTAAGAGAATTAGCTGTACTGGAGATAATCTTTTCAGAGGATGAAAGATTCCCTAAAAGTCCAGATGGTGTACAGTGCACATCCCAGATGTGGTTAAAGTTTGCATGACTCGGGCCAGAAATGTACTCCCGCTACTTAGCAACACTGCAATGGAAGGAGGGAGAGGACAAGGTGGGCACGTTGGTTAGTAAACTCAGGATTTATGAAGACACTGTCACCGCCCCATTACGAGCCCACGTCTCATCTGTGGAAACCAAACTGGCCGAACATGTCCGAAGCCTGAAAGAGAAGATTGAAGAGGGACACCAGAAGCTAAGAGAAGAAATTAAAGAAGAGATCTTCCATATCGTGCCAGGACAAACAAGAGTCTCTGCTATTAGGAGCCAGCGTCCCCCAGCTAAGGAGAGAGGGCACACTCCACATGGCAATCTATGGTTTTACCTCCGTGAGCATGGAGAAGATATGAGGAGATGGGATGGGAAACCCACCTCTTCCTTAGCAGCCTGGGTACGTGAATTGAAAAGAGGGACAAGTACCACAAGGAACTCTTCAAGGGTAAATGCTGTTCCAGTCTCTCGTGGGTAAGACTCCAGACGGTACAGGAATGATGATACATCTGATCCTCTTGAAGGGACCTCCAGGTCATACTCACAAGAAGAGCACAATGAGTACCATGACCAGGACTAAGGGTGCCCTGCCTCTAGCCAGGTAGAGGAGAGGGACAATCGAGTCTATTGGACAGTGTGGATTCAGTGGCCTGGCACATCAGAGCCACAAAGATATAAGGCCTTAGTGGACACCAACGCACAATGTACTTTAATGCCATCAAGATACGTAGGGGCAGAATCCATCTCCATTTCTGGGGTAACAGGGGGATCTCAACAACTGACTGTACTGGAAGCTGAAGTGAGCCTGACTGGGAAGGAATGGCACAGACACCCCATCGTGACTGACCCAGAGGCCCCGTGCATCCTTGGCATAGATTACCTGAGGAGTGGGTATTTCAAAGACCCAAAAGGACTTCGTTGGGCTTTTGGCATAGCTACTGTGGAGACAGAGGAAATTAGACAGTTGAACACCTTGCCTGGTCTCTCAGAGGACCCCTCTGCTGTGGGACTGCTGAAGGTTGAAGAACAATTGGTACCGATAGCCACAGCAACAGTGCACCGTCGGCAATACCGAGACTCTGTGACTCCTATACATAAGATGATCCGTGACCTGGAGACCCAGGGGGTGGTCAGCAAGACTCGCTCACCCTTTAATAGCCCTATATGGCCATTGCGTAAGTCCAGCGGAGAGTGGAGGTTGACGGTGGATTACCGTGGACTCAATGAAGTCACACCACCCCTGAGTGCTGCTGTGCCGGACATGCTGGAGCTCCAGTACGAGCTGGAGTCCAAGGCAGCCAAGTGGTATGCCACCATTGACATTGCCAATGCCTTTTTCTCCATTCCTTTGGCAGCGGAGTGCAGGTCACAATTTGCTTTCACTTGGAGAGGTGTACAGTACACCTGGAATTGACTGCCTCAGGGGTGGAAACACAGTCCCAGCATTTGCCATGGACTGATCCAGACTGCACTGGAAAAGGGTGAGGCTCCAGAACATGTACAGTACATTGATGACATCATTGTATGGGGGAACACAGCGGGGGAAGTCTTCGAGAAAGGAGAGAAGATAATCCAGATTCTCCTAAGAGCTGGTTTTGCCATTAAACGGAGTAAGGTCAAGGGACCTGCTCAGGAAATTCAGTTCCTAGGAGTGAAGTGGAAGGATGGACGCCGCCTAATTCCAGTGGAGGTGATTAACAAAATAGCAGCCATGTCCCCACCAACCAGCAAGAAGGAAACACAGGCTTTCCTAGGCGCTGTGGGCTTTTGGAGGATGCATATCCCCGAGTACAGTCAGATTGTAAGCCCTCTCTACCTTGTGACACAGAAGAAAAATTATTTCCAGTGGGACCCTGAACAACAACGTGCTCTACACTGCAGCCGGGAAGAATGGCCCTTCCTGGAGCCTCTGGCAGAAGGTGCCTGGGGAGACCCGAGGACGATCGCTGGGATTCTGGAGTCGGGGATACAAAGGATCTGAAGCCAACTATACACCAACTAAGAAAGAGATCCTGGCTGCTTATGAAGGAGTTCGAGCTGCCTCAGAATTGATCGGCACCGAAGTGCAGCTCCTCCTGGCGCCCCGACTACCAGTGCTGGGCTGGATGTTCAAGGCAAGAGTTCCTTCTACACATCACGCCACCGATGCCACATGGAGTAAGTGGATCGCTCTGATCACACAGCGAACCCGGATAGGGAATCCTAATCGTCCTGGGATTCTGGAAATTATCACCAATTGGCCCAAAGGTGAGAGTTTCGGACTATCCTCTGAAGAAGAAGAGGAGCAGGTGACACGGGTTGAGGAGGCCCCACCATATGACAAGCTACCAGCAGATGAAAGGCGATATGCGCTCTTCATGGATGGCTCCTGACACATTGTAGGGACAAACCGAAAATGGAAGGCAGCTGTATGGAGTCCCACACAGCGAGTTGCAGAAGCGACCAAAGGACAAGGTGGGTCAAGTCAGTTTGCAGAGCTTAAAGCCGTTCAGTTGGGTTTGGATATAGCTGAATGAGAGAAGTGGCCAAGACTCTGTCTCTACACTGACTCATGGATGGTGGCCAATGCTCTGTGGGGATGGCTGGAGCGATGGAAAAAGGCCAACTGGCAGCACCAAGGGAAACCCATCTGGGCGGTAGAGATGTGGCAGGACATCGCTGGCCAGATAGAGAAGCTGAGTGTGAAAGTCGGTCACGTAGATGCTCATGTATGCAAGAAACAGGCTAATGAGGAGCATTGTAACAACGAGCAGGCGGACCGAGCTGCCAGGATTAAAGTCTCTCAGGTAGATCTGGATTGGCAGCACAAAGGAGAATTATTTCTGGCTCGATGGGCCCATGATGCCTCTGGTCACCAGGGGAGAGATGCAACATACAGATGGGCTCGTGACCGAGGGGTGGACTTAACCAAGGACATTGTCTCACAGGTCATCCATGACTGTGAGACATGTGCTGCCATCAAGCAGGCCAAGTGGGTGAAGCCTCTATGGTATGGTGGACGATGGTCAAAATACAGGTATGGGGAAGCCTGGCAAATTGACTACATCACACTCCCCAAAACCCGCCAAGGCAAGCGCTACGTACTGACCATGGTAGAAGGAAGTACTGGATGGCTGGAGACATACCCCGTGCCTCATGCCACTGCCCGGAATACCATCCTGGGCCTTGAAAAACAAGTCCTGTGGCAACACGGCACCCCGGAGAGAATTGAGTCTGATAATGGCACCCATTTCAAGAATGGCCTCGTAGACACCTGGGCCAAAGAACACGGCATTGAGTGGGTGTATCATATTCCCTACCATGCACCAGCGGCTGGAAAAGTTGAGCGGTGCAACGGACTGCTGAAAACCACCCTGAAGGCACTGTGTGGGGAGACTCTCAAACACTGGGAGCTGCATTTAGCAAAGGTCACCTGGTTGGTCAACACCCGAGGCTCCATCAATCGAGTTGGCCCTGCCCAATCAGGACCTTTGCGTACTGTAGATGGAGATTAAATTGCCCGTGGTGCATATGAGAGGAATGTTAGGGAAGACTGTTTGGATTAGTCCCACCTCAAGCAAAGGTAAACCCATCCGAGGGATTGTTTTTGCTCAAGGACCTGGTTTCACCTGGTGGGTAATGCAAAAAGATGGGGAGACACGTTATGTACCTCAAGGGGACCTAATTTTGAGTGAGAATGGTCTGTAATGTTTCATTGTATATATATATATAAGTGTATATAGTTTTAAGGAGACATAGTTTTTAAGGGGGTTAATTTGGGCATGACATGGATGGCACAGAATAAGGGGTGGATAATGTCCTAGTTAGAACAGCTGGGACCGATTCATCACTGGATGGGTGTAGCCCAAAACTGTGTATTCTATAGCCTTCCATGCCATTTCCCAGAAACTGTTGTCAGTAGAGGCCTGCGAGGTGGGGGGATGTTCCTGTCCTCATGCCATTTTATGGAATTCCCCACTCTGAGGGAAGGATTGAGCATCCTTTTATGGAATTCCCCGCTCTGGGGGAGGGACTGAACATTCCTGCCTGAGCTGGAGAATATATAAACCTGGAGTTTCAGAACCTTACCACCACTCGTGGGATCCAGGAGGCCTGCAGCTCACTGCTCTCAGCCAGACTGCAGCTCGCCACTCTCAGCCGGACTGAGACCACCACCCTCGGCTGGACTGCAATCACCACTTTTGGCCGGACTGCAGCAGCTCTCCCACCGGCAGGTTTTTCCCCTCTCCCTTTGCTTTGGACTCATGGGGTGGGCCCAGGGAGCACCGCTTTGTTTGTGCCCCGGGGTGCTGGGTTGTACATTTGGGCTTTGTGGGTTAGGGCCTGTTGCTTGTCTGTGTGGTCGTACTTATTGTATTATTTTATTAAACTGTTATTCTGACTTGTAATCTCTCTTTTGAGTTGGGTTGGTTTCCCCTGCTGGTTAACTTTTAAACCAGTACAGGTGTTAAATGAACAAAAATTACAAAAAGGAAAAGCAGTGTTATGTGTGATTTTGGGGGTGACTTTAACCACTGCCCAAAAGGAGAGGTATATATATATATGGTGACTGAGATATCAAAGTTCCAGGAAAAGTATAGCAGACTTGCACAGGAGATGGAAACTGAATATGTTTGGAGAGTGTCCCTAATGAGTGGTGGTCAAATTATGCTGTCTGAGGGAAAAGCCCAAGGATACTGAGGGCTGGGAGTGTTTTTGATAATGGATGACCCAAGAGAAACATGGTCTTTAACTCAGAGGGCTGCCTATTGGGCAGGAGGTTTGGATCCTTTAGAGAGGGGTGATCTGTTTAGCATCGAGACCCCGACTATAGATCATTTGATAGAAAGTATACAGAAAGTATACAGAAGGTAGCATGTTTGCAATTGATGCATGATAGACGGTTCTGGGACAGCCCTGACCTATGTTGCCGGTTGCTGATCCGGATAGAATGACTTCCTTGATTCAAGGTTTGACAGAGTTGTTAAAAATGATGCGGTACAATTACAGGACTGCTTGAGGCAAGCATTAACCCCACAGGGAGGAAGAAGAGGCACTGGACAAGGGGATGGGGAAAGGCCTTTAACATGAGGAGAGATAGCTCAGGATCTAGTTAGTTACAGCAGAAGGATGGTTTTCACTGGAATGGTTAGTAAACAGAAAACAGCAGTCAGGAGACTGGAATCATGGCAGGGAAGCAGACTGCCCAAGAGGGAACAGTGAGGTCCTAGTGCCTGACAGAATGTTGTGGGTGGAAGGAATAGAGAAAGGAATTTCTCAAGAAGTGATGGACAGATTGCCCACTGCTGTTATTGAGAAGGCAGTAGATTGTGGGGGAAGGGAAAATCACCACTCACTCACTGTAGGCAAAATAAACAGGGTGATAGGGGAAATAGAACCTCATTGCATTGCCCAAGAAACCTATCGCTTCTAGAGGCTAATGTTAATCAGGAGTTGGGGAAACCACTCTCAACATCTTCAGTAAGGGAGCTGAGGGATGGCCAGTGGAAGCATTTAAGCAGGCTCACCAAAAATAAGATGGGCAATTTGTTGATTACTTTTCCCCTGGCCCTCTTTGAACACCCATTACCTTCTGGGTAGATACTGGAGCACGGATGTCACCCTTGCAGGTGGTTGAAGTTGCTCATAATGGCATTGTTGTTGATGAAAATCATATTTGGGTTAGAGATGTTTTTGGTAACTAGACCACAACCCACAGCCTGCGTAAAATGAGAGGGGTAAGGGATGAGAGAGGTGCAAGAGAGAGCTGGAACGAGACAACAAGAGGAGAGATGAGAGAGGCAGGTGATGAGAGATGGGACAAGAGAGATGAGAGAAAAAAGAGCCAGTAGATGAGGGGCTATATGAGAGAGGAGTGGGAGATGAGTATATTCATGTTTAATTAGACGCTGTTATTTTTTGGTCTGTATTTGGCCCAGCCACCCGTGAAAGTCTGTTCTTTTCCTGCCAAGTTATGAGAAAACAAGCACTGATAAATGAGAACTTCGTCCTTGAAGGAAGTATCTTGTATAAACTGAAATTAATTGGGGCCTGACTATTGGCCGATGGCCCTCCAAGGACATTTGAAGGAGAAAGTGAAGAGGAGGATGATGAAGTAAGCCCCCAGACTCATTTAGGAAAGACCCCCGATGTGCAGCATGCAGGCGCAGGGAAATTCCAATGTACACACGCATGCACAGAAGGGGCACCACTTACATAACGGGGGGAGGGACCAAAGGCCTCTAGCTGGGCGGTGCTGGCCACACCTGCCCAGGTAGATGTCATAGGTTAATTGTATAAAAAGCAGATAGCTCTTGCTGGGAGCAGATTCAAGCTTCACATGGAGGACAACGTTACCTCTGCAGGGACGCCTGCTAAGCCTGACAACGCTCCGGGGATGCAGCTTCTGCTATGGGGAATTATAAGCATTTCGAGGTCCATAAGACAACCTCTTAAGTAATGCTTGAGTGAGTGGGGGGTTGTCTTGGGGGCTTGTTTCTCTTCTCTTTCCCGTCTCTCAGTTTCTCATTTTGTTGGCTACTTCTTTGTAATAAATGTTTTGTTGAACTTTCAACAGTGTACTGGTTTTAGTTTGGCAATCTCCCTGCTACAATGAGGCGAGGAGAGAGGCAAGAGAGAAGGGGGCTGGGAGGTGAGAGAGATAGAAGGGGAGAGCAGAGGGACAAGAGGGGGAGAGGGAAGAGAGGAGTTGGTGTGAGGGAGGCTTGATGAGAGACTGAAGATAGGGGAGAGATGGGACTAGGAATGAGACAAGAGAGACAGGCCAATCTAGATGAGACAAGAGGGGGCAAGACAAGTTATGGGATGAGATGATGGAGGAAGACCAGAGGCTGATGGGTGCCACAATATAAGAAAGATATAAAGCTATTAGAAAGTGTCCAAAGGAGGGCTATGAAAGTGGTGAAGGGTCTAGAAGGGAAGACATACGAGGAGTGGCTGAGGTCACTTGGTTTGTTCAACCTGGAGGAGACTGAGGGGAGACCTCACTGCAGTCTACATCTTCCTCACAAGGGGAAGAGGAGGGGCAGGCACTGATCTCTTCTCTGGTGACCAGTGACAGGACCTGAGGATATGGCATGAAGTTGTGTCAGAGTAAGTTTAAGTTAGATATTAGGAAAAGTTTCTTCACCCAGAGGGTGGTTGGGCACTGGAACAGGCTCCCCAGGGAGCCTTGGTTCACAGCACCAAGCCTGTCTGAGTTCAAGAAGCATATGGACAACACTCTAAGGCACATGGTGGGATTCTTGGGGCTGTTCTGTGCAGGGCCAGGAGTTGGACAGTTGGACTTTGATGATCCTTGTGGGTCCCTTCCAACTCAGGGGGTGTCCTGCGATAAGAGATGAGAAAAGGTGAGAGCAACTTGAGTAGAGACACAAGGGAGATGAGAGGCGGGGGGGGGCAAGAAAGAGCTGTGATGTGAGAGGCGAGAGATATGGGGGGGGGATGAGAGGTGAGACATGAGAAATGAGACAAGACACAAAAGATAAGACAAGCCATGAGAGACAAGATGAAATGAGAGATGGGAGAGAGAAGAGGCAGAGGGGAGGTGAGAAAGGGGGACCAAGAAAGGGGATGTGAGTGATGAGAGGAGAGATAGAGAGACAAGAGGTTAGAGACTAGAGATGAGAGAGGTGCAATGGGAAACAAGATGAGGGACAAGCTAAAAGAGGCAGAATAGAGGAGAAGAAGGTAGGAGAGGGAGACCAAGCAAGACATGTAAGAGAGACCAGATGATATAGGAGTGGTCAGATGAGAGACGAGAGAGACCCAACAATATGAGAGTGAGTGAGCAGCTGTGTGGTGTTAAGCTGCCTACTGCAGTAAATGACAACAGCCCTTTTTGGTGCCTATATTGGGTTTACACGGCAGTGTGTGTGCAGGGGGCGGGGGGGCTGCAGAGGTGGCTTCTGTGAGAAGAGATAAGGAGCTGGCCCCATGTTTGACAGAGTCAGTTTTAGGAAGTTTGTGGTGCTTCTGTGATAGCATCTGACACCTGCTGGAGGAACAACACAGCAAGGTACAAACAATCCAGGAGGTTCTTGGAAAGCATTGACAATAACTTTCTGATACAGATGAGGAGCCAGTGAGTAATGGTGTGCTGTTGGACCTTATACTAACTAACAAGGAAGGTCTGGTTAGAGATGTGAAGGTTGGGAGCAGCCTTGGCTGCACTGACCATGGAGTTCAGTATCTTGTGAGGAGGAAGAAGGGCAATGAGTAAGATCACAACACTGGACTACAGGAGAGCTAACTTTGGCCTCTTCAGGGATCTTCTTGGAAGAATCCTATGGGAATGTGCCCTAGAGGAAAGAGGGGTACAAGAGAGTTGGTTAATATTCAAGGATCACTTCTTCTAGGCTCAAGAATGGTGCATTGCCATGGGCAAGAAATTGAGCAAAAGGGGCAGGAGACCTACACGGATGAACAAGGAACTGTCAAAACTCAGACATAAGCAGGAGATACACGAGGTGGAAGCAGGGACAGGCCACCTGGGATGAATATAGGGATATTGTCAGAGTAAGCAGGAATGCAGCGAGGAAGGCCAAGGCTCATTTGGAATTAAATCTGGCTAAGGATGGCAAGAATAACAAGAAGGGCTTCTTCAAATACATCAATAACAAAAGGAATATCAGGGAAAATGTGAGCACGCTACTGAGTGGAACAGGGACCCTTGCAACAGAGGTTGTGGAGAAGGCTGAGATACTGAACTCCTTTGCTTCAGTCTTCACTGCCAAGGCCAGTCCTCAGGAATTCCTGACCCAGGAGACCAGGGAGAAGGACTGGAGAAAGGAAGATTTTCCCTTGGGTAAGAGACGATTTAGTCAAACTTGACATCCACAAGTCCATGGGCTCTGAGGGAGCTGGCAGACATCATTGCTAGGCCACTCACAATCATCTTTGAAAGGTCGTGGTGATCAGGAGAGGTGCCTGAGGACTGGAAGAAAGAAAATGCCACCTGTTTTAATTTAGCAAGACACAAATGTTTGTTAAGGAGGGCAGGTTAGAAAAGAAGAACCAACCTCCTCCCTCTAAGTTATTATAACTTTGAAATTAAGAGGCTTCAGGTGAAAGGTGTGGAAAAAGGAAAATAACAGCTCTTTATTAACAAACCTGAATAAACAACAATGTTGCAACCAAAACTTTCAAAAAACCAAGTCCTAATTCCCCAGGTGGAGGGGCCCCCGTGGCAAATCAGGGGGCGGAGGGTGGGCTGTCCCCGGCAGCTCAACAACTGCTCACAGTCAGGTGGCCAACAACAAAAGGGTTTTTTCCCCACCGGTCCCAGGGCTATGGTGCAGTCCTCAGGTTAGGCAGCCACTGTGGGAAGATGCTTTGATAACGCAGCCCCACGGCTCGGGGCAGAATACCTAGCTCTGAGACGGTCGGGAGGGTGCTCTCCTGGTCACTCACAGACAGGGGTGCCAGGCGGAGAGACAAACCCCTTGGGGAAAAAGAGGGGGAGGCAGAGAAACCGAAGGTGGATGCCTGCTTTGTCAGTTGGCGGGGGCTTTCCCAGCTGTTCCCCGATGGCAGTGCCAGGCGGGGAGGAAAAAAAACACTTCTCCTCGGGGAAAAGAGGGGGCGCCGAAACCGAGGGTGGTTGCCGCTCTGTCGGTCGGAGGACATCAAGTCCTACAGACAAAGGGGGGGTTCCGAGGCGTGACGCTGGTTGGTTTTACAGAGAAGCCTCCCCCACTCCCGAGCCTCTCTGCACGTGACCCCGCTCCTTCCCCCTTCCTGCCTCCCCCCACGCTGGAAAAAACGGATTGGGGACGGGGGGGGGCGGGGAGGCATTCATTGTAGGCTGTGACCCCGTGGGAAGCATGCACTAGAGCAGGCTCCTTGGCAGGACCTGTAGACCCATGGGGGACCCATGCTAGAGCAGTCTGTTCCTGAAGGAACAGTGACACTTTGTAAATGCACACAGGAAAGTAGAAAGACCCGAAGGTAGGTCTTGCACTAATTGTCATCTTCAACTAGAAAGTGTACATCTGAGCTGTAAAGTTCTGACAGCATATGGTAGCATGCATCTTTTTCCTCTGAACCAATTTATGAAGAAAGACAGACTTGACTAAAGCCAATATACAAAAATCAAACCTTGTAAAAGAACTGTATTGTCTCAAAATGAGGTTTAGTCCACCGTCCCTCTTTATGAACAGAAAACAACTTGAATCAAGTTAATTCATCTGAACTTCCTAAATGCTTCTTCCACAGGAGGAAGCAAGTCTTTTTAAGCAGGCTTATCTGAAAAAGGTCCCCAAAGCGAGGGAAGGAGATGAATAGAAGAATAGGATTAAGATATACAAAGTAATCTTCTTGCACTATGTAGTGGGTTTCTGTGGCTGGGTTTTGGTAGCAGGGGGGCTACAGGGGTGGCTTCTGTTAGAAGCTGCTAGAAGCTTCCCCTGTCCCGTGGAGCCAATGCCAGCCAGCTCCAGGACAGACTTCCTGCTTCTGGCCAAGGTCGAGCCAATTATAGGAGTAAAGCCTCCATGATAACATATTTAAGAACAGAAGATTGTTGCGCAGAAAAAATTCCAACCAGGGAAGAGTGGAGTGAGAACATGGGAATAACAACGTAGACACCAAGGTCAGTGCAGAAGGAGGGGGAGGAGTGCTCCAAGCACCAGAGCTGTGGCCCCTGCAGCCTGTGGTGAAGACCCTGGTGAAGCAGGCTGTCCCCCTGCAGCCCATGGAGGACCATCGGGGTGCAGAGACCCACCTGCAGTCCATGGAGAAGCCCATTCTGGAGCAGGTGGATGCATGAAGGAGGCTGTGACCCCGTGGGAGGCCCAGGATGGGGAAGGGTCCTGCTGGAGACCTGCAGCCCGTGGAGAGGGAAGCCCACACTGGAGCAGGTTTTTCCCAGGTAGGACCTGTGGCCCCTGTGGGGGACCCATGCCGGTACAGCTCATTCATGAAGGACTGCACCCCATGGAGAAGTGACCCATGGGACAGCAGTTTGGGAAGAACTGCTGCCTGAGTGATGGACTCACACTGGAGAGGTCCATCAAGGACTGTTTCCTGTGGGAGGGACCCCACGGGAGCAGGGGAAGGAGTCCTCTCTCTGAGCAGCGGCAGAAACAACAACTGACCGTAACCCCCATTCCCCGTCCCCCTGCACCGCTCGGGGGGAGGAGGGAGAACATGGAAGGAAGGAGGGGTGGAGGGAAGGTGTTTTTAAGACTGTTTTATTTCTCACTCTTTGGCTCTTATCCTGTTCGTAATAAATTCAATTAATATCCCCACTTTGAGTCTGTTTTGCCTGTGAAGGTAATCAGTAAGTGACCTCTCCCAGCTGTTGTCTCTACTCATGAATCTTTAGCTGTTTTTTTTCTCTCTCCTCTGTCCAGTTGCAGAGGGAGAGTGAGAAAGTGGCTGTAGTGGGTACCTGGCATCTGGCCAGGGTCAAACCACTACACACTATCTTTAGGATTTACCTTTCCATGGTGATGCAATTCCAGCTATTAAATAGTGGGACGTAATCTCTAAAATGGAAAAAGGTGGATTGTACTCAAAATACAGTAGAGGTTCAATACATCCCACCAAATCTAGGCTGTAGTGCTAGAACCAATGATACAATCAATGTGTTTTCACAATGAAGTTTAGAACTTAGTTTCTTGCATTGTTTCATAATCTTAAGGGTCAGTGTGAATTGAAAGTAAAGATGAAGACAATGACATCTGAATTCCAAAACTTTTCTTGGAGACTGATCCACTCTAAAGGACTTTAATCATCAACTTAGTATCTGTGGGAAAATGACTGGGGGTAAAATTAGAGAAAACTTGGAAGTTATTGTAGTGGATTTGTAACCCTCCCTGGGAGGGAAACGGAACTAGGATAGGTAACCTGATGTATATTTTACCAATAAGCTATTCCATACCATATTATGTCATCTCAGATATAAAGAGATGAGAAGAAAACAACTTCCTTCTTCTCTTCCAGGACGGTTGCGCGGGATAGACGGCTGTTTTCGGAGGAGGAAAACACCTTTCGTGGGGAAGTAGTCTTTACTGTCAGTTTTCCCTGTGTGTATAGTGCTTATAGTTCTCTTTTTCTTCTCTGTGTAAATATAAAACTGCATTTCTCAGCAACTTTGGCTTTGCAAGTTTTTTTTTCTCCTTCCTTCCCCCCTCCCTCCTCCTTCTCCCTCTGGGGGGGTTGGGCGGAGTCTCAGTGAACACCGGGCGGGCGTTCAGCCAAAGTACCGATAACAAAATTGGTGCTGAAACCTGGGAACACTGCCAAGAAAGGTTGTTTATATAAACACTGCCTCTCTTATCTTTTTGTTTTTGCTAACTTGGGAACACACTAATACAAAACATGGCCTTACACCCAGCTTTAGCATTTATACCCGTACTTTTACTAACAGTCTTTCTGGGATGTGGGACTTACCCTTTGAAAGACCTCCAGGGGGACAGATACAACTTTCTTTCCCTTCTTAATTTTGACATAGATGGCTTTGCAATGAAAGTACCAATGATCTTTACTAACCTTTACTTGAACTGTCTGGCCATGGGACTGCTTATAACCAACACTATGAGACCATTATGGGGATTGGGGAATGTAGTATTGTCTTTGTTGCCTTGTTGCAGGACAAAACAAACTTTGAGAGAGAATTTACTGGGATGTGCTTTAAAGGGCCCAGTTCCTGGGTGGCAGGGAATGTGAATGAATTTAGGCAGGTTCTTAGGGTGTTTAACACCCCCCATTGCCTGGGACTTCACATCCGAACAAGTATTCAACCCTAACAAACTGACACGTCATTTAATGGAAGGATGCCTTGCCTACCCCAATCAAAACCAGCAACTTCTTGCCCTGTACTGGGGCCTGGCCTGTGCTTATCAAGCTGCAGTTCAATACTCTAAAAAGACTATGACTGAGACAGGGACCCAAACTATGACATCTGAAGTCATTATTGCCCCTGTAGTGAAAAGGAAGACATGGGTAAGGAGATCTACAGGACCTACAGGCCTACCTCCACAATTAGTAAGGGAGGAAGAAGGAGAAGGATCTACCCCGCCCGCGCCTCCAAGGGAAGAAGGGGAGGCAGGACAAATAGCCAGTGATTCACTAGAGGAAGCAGTTCCACATGGGAGAAGCAGAGAGGAAATCAGACAGGAAAGCAAAGTTACCCAGTCCCTGAGCCTATCAGAACTTCAGGACTTGCAAAGAGATTACAGCCGCCAGACTGGTGAATGAATTCTTACCTGGCTGCTCCACTGCTGGGATAACGGGGCTAGTAGTCACCTGTTAGAAGGTCATGAAGTGCAGCAACTAGGATCTATCGCCAGAGATAGTGAAATCCAAAAAGAAATTGGAAAGGAGAGGCATTCGCAGTCTTTGGAGACGGCTCCTCTCAAGGGTGAAAGTATCTGTTCAAGGAAGATCTAATGAGCTCCCCAAGAAAGTGGACTACTGCAGATGGAGACATCCAGTACCTGCGGGAACTGGCAATGCTGGAAATCATTTATGGTTCAAGCACATACAATAACATCTTTAACGATCCAGAGGATGTCCCTTGCACGCTGCCCATGTGGAGAAAGGTAATTCAAGGTGCCCCTGCATCATATGTTAACTGCCTGGTAACAATATACCATCCAAAGATGGATGAACCAACTGTGGACACAATGTCTGCCTGGATATGGAGTACAGAAGAAAGTATGGAAACCTCCTCACTCCCATGGGTCAACAAATTAGATTCCAGAGACAGCTCTGATCTCCGCCACTGGCGCACCTACACTGAGGAGAGGCCTTAAGAGTGCCCCGAATGTGAGAACCGCCACAGACACAGCTCAAGAGATCGGTCTTGGTCTCCTTCTGTCCCATTCAGAAGGAAAGGAAACCCCAAGAGCAGGCCACGTGGTGAACTATGGTTCTTTCTGCGTGACCAAGGGGAAGACATGAAGAAGTGGGATGGTGAACCTTCCTATAAACTTGAAGCCCGGGTACGAGAATTAAGAGGGAAGAAACCTAGTAAGAAGGCCGTCCAAGTAGTTGATGCAGAGGCCCCGGAAAGAAATCAGCGACCTTTGAGACACAAAAAGACTGAGATCAGTTCCTGTGATCCTGATGAGGGGACCTCTGATTGGGCAATGCAAAGGTCAGACAGTGAATACTCTGACCAGGAACAATAGAGGGGCCCTGCCTTCAACCAGGAGAAGGAAAGGGCCGATAGGGTTTACTGGACTGTGTGGATTCGATGGCCTGGCACACTGGATCCACAGAGATATCGAGCTTTAGTAGACACTGATGCACAGTGCACCTTGATGCCATCAAGGCATAAAAGCACAGAGCCCATTTGGATTTCTGGAGTAACTGGAGGAAGTCAAGAATTATCAGTGCTAGAGGCTGAAGTAAGTTTAATGGGGGACAAATGGGAAAAGCACCCCATTGTGACTGGTCCAGAGGCCCCTTGCATCCTTGGCATTGATTACCTCAGGAGAGGATACTTCGAAGATCCAAAGGGGTATTGATGGGCTTTTGGTGTAGCCACAGTGGCTACAGAGAAATTTAAACAATTATCTACCCTGCCTGGCCTCTCAGAAGATCCTTCCATTGTGGGATTGTTGCAAGTCAAGGACCAACAAGTGCCCACAGCCACTACAACAGTACATAGACGACGATACCAAACAAACCGAGATTCTGTGATTCCCATCCATAAGATGACCTGAGATCTGGAGAGCCAAGGGGTGGTCGGTAAGACCCACTCACCCTTCAATAGCCCCATCTGGCCTGTACGTAAATCTGATGGAGGATGGAGATTGACTGTGGACTATCGTGGCTTGAATGAAGTTACCCTGTCGTTGAGTGCCACTGTGCCAGACATGTTGGAGCTCCAGTACGAACTGGAGTCCAAGGCAGCGATGTGGTATGTCACCACTGATATTGCAAATGCATTCTTCTCCATCCCCTTAGCAGTACACCTGGAACTGACTGCCCCAGGGGTGGAAACACAGTCCCACCATCTGCCACGGACTGATTCAGGCTACAATGATGACATTATTGTATGGGGGGGACACAGCAGAGGAAGTTTTTGAAAAAGGAAAAGAAATCATCCAGATTCTTCTCAAAGCCGGTTTTGCCATCAAAAAGAGTAAGGTCAAGGGACCTGCCGAAGAGATTCAATTCCTAGGGGTGAAATGGCAAGATGGACGTCATCAGATTCCAACAGAAGTCGTCAATAAGATCATAGTGATGGCTCCACCGACTAACAGGAAGGAAACACAAGCTTTCCTAGGGGCCATAGGTTTTTGGAGGATGCATATTCCTGAGTACAGCCAAATCGTGAGCCCTCTTTACTCAGTGAACCGTAAGAAGAATGATTTCCAATGGGGTCCTGAACAAGAGCAAACCTTTAAACAGATTAAGCAGGAGATTGCACAAGCCATGGCCCTTGGACCAGTCAGGACAGAACCAAACGTGAAAAATGTACTTTATTCTGCAGCCGGGGATAATGGTCCCTCCTGGAGCCTCTGGCAAAAGGTGCCTGGTGAGACCCGAGGCCGACCACTCGGTTTCTGGAGCTGAAGCTACAGAGGATCTGAAGCCAACTACACCCCCACGGAGAAGGAAATCCTAGCGGCTTATGAAGGAATACAAGCAGCCTCAGAGGTGATTGGCACAGAAGCACAGCTTCTCCTGGCACCCTGACTACCGGTGCTGAGCTGGATGTTCAAGGGAAAAGTGCCCTCTACACATCATGCCACTGATGCTACATGGGGTAAGTCGATTGTTTTGATTACACGATGTGCCCGAATCGGAAACTCGAATCACCCTGGAATTCTAGAGAACATAACAAATTGGCCTAAAGGTGGAAACTTCAGTCTGGCAGATAAGGAGGAAGAAGAACAAGTGGATCGGGCTGAGGAAGCTCCACCATACAATCCCAATGAGAAACACATTATGCCTTCTTCACTGATGGTTCTTGCCGTATTGTAGGGAAGAACCGGAAGTGGAAAACAGCTGTCTAGAGTCCCACCCGGCAAGTGGCAGAAACTACTGAAGGAGAAGGTGAATCGAGTCAATTTGCGAAACTCAAAGCCATTCAATTGGCCCTGGACATTGCCAAACGAGAGAAATGGCCAAGGCTTTACCTCTACACCGACTCATGGATGATAGCCAATGCTCTGTGGGGGTGGCTAGATTGATGGAAGAAGACTACTTGGAAGTGTAGAGGAAAACCCATCTGGGCTGCTGATTTGTGGCAAGACATTGCCGCTCAGGTTGAGAAGCTGACTGTGAGAATCCACCATGTAGATGCCCATGTATCCAAAAATTGAGCTAATGAGGAACAACAACAAACAAGCAGACTGAGCTGCACAAGTCAAGGTGTCACAGGTAGATCTGGACTGGCAGCACAAGGGAGAGTTGTTCCTAGCTTGATGGGGCCATGATGCTTCAGGCCATCAAGGCAGAGATGCCACCTAGAGATGGGCACGAGACCGAGGGGTGGATCTAACCATGGACACTATCTCCCAGGTTATCCATGATTGTGATACGTGCGCTGCCATTAAACAAGCAAAAAGAGTGAAGCACCTATGGTATGGTGGACGTTGGGATAAGTATAGATATGGGGAGGCTTGGCAGGCTGACTATATCACACTGCCACAGACCCAGCAAGGTAAGCGCTATGTGCTCACCATGGTGGAAGCAACCACTGGATGGTTGGAGACTTATCCGGTGCCTCATGCAACTGCCTGAAATACCATCCTGGGTCTTGAAAAGCAAGTACTGTGGTGACACAGCACCCTAGACCACATTGAGTCAGACAATGAGACTCATTTCAAAAACAGTTAAGTTACTACTCGGGCAAGGGAACATGGCATTGAATGAGTATATCATATCCCATATCATGCACCAGCCACTGGAAAAGTTGAGCGGTGTAATGGACTGTTGAAAACTACTCTGAAGGCATTAGGTGGGGGGACTTTTAAGAATTGGGATCAGCATCTAGCAAAGGCTATATGGCTAGTCAACACTAGAGGCTCCGTCAATCGAGCCGGCCCTGCCCAATCAGAGTTCCTTCACATTGTGGATGGAGACAAAGTCCCAGTAATTCACTTGAGAGGTATGTTAGGTAAAGCAGTTTGGGTTAACCCTCCCTCAAGCAAAGGCAAACCCATTTGTGGGATTGTCTTTGCTCAAGGACCCAGATATACTTGGTGGATAATGAGAGAAGATGGAGAAACACATTGTGTGCCTCAAGGAGATTTAACCTTGGGGAAAAACTAATTCGTATTCTGAGTTGTATGTTGCAGGAAATAAGTCACCAGACGAGAAAGACCCAAACTAAGCTGATGCTGGTGCTCAACGATAAGACAACCGTAGAAGACAAGACCTGTATAAGCGCAGGATATAGGTGAATATGGGATATGAGTGTGACATAAAATGGTATGGAATAAGGGGTGGAGATTGTAGTGGATTTGTAACCCTCCCTGGGAGGGAAATAGAGCTAGGATAGGTCACCTGATGTATATTTTACCAATAAGCTATTCCATACCATGTTACGTCATCTCAGATATAAAGAGACGAGAAGGAAACAACTTTCTTTTTCTCTTCTGGGACGGTTGTGCGGGATAGATGGCTGTTTTCAGAGGAGGAAAACACCTTTTGTGGGGAAGTAGTCTTTATTGTTAGTTTTCCCTGTGTGTATAGTGCTTATAGTTTCTCTTTTTCTTCTCTGTGTAAATATAAAACTGCCTTTCTCAGCAGCTTTGGTTTTGCAAGTTTTTTTTCCTTTCCCCCCTTCCCTCCTCCTTCTCCCTCTGGGGGGGTTGGGCGGAGTCTCGGTGGACACTGGGCATTCAGGCAAAGTACCAATAACAGTTATATTCACTTTCTAACAGAATTTATAACAGTACAGAAATTATAGGGTGAAATGCAGTTGCTAGTCCCTGGATGGAATGCGGTTGTCATGCACAAAATCTATTCCACAGTAGTACCCCACACAACACATCCTGCAACCTTAAGGACATACAGGAATGGGAACTCAGAGGTACCATGTAGTTGATAAACCACATAGCAGCTGTCAACCAAGGGAGATAAGGAGATATCTTCTTGTTGAACCAGCAATTGTGGTGAAATCACTTTCCTCAGATGAACTGGGTTCATTATAATCTCATTGTAATACCAAAGCACACTTCCATCCCAAAGTTACCTGCCTCCAAGGTGAGTAACCCTCACTGAGCATGCACTCTATATTTTATTGACCATAACTTTAGGAGCAAAGCAAGAGAATTTTACACCAATCAGTAACAAAGATATGTATGACTAGAGTCCCTCAAGCTCCACCTAATGTAAAGAAACAGTATAAAAGTAAGTTAAGAATGAAGAGAAGTTAGAGAAGACTCCATTGTAACTTCTGGGATCAGGCAGTGGGCTGAACCTCTCTTCTCCCCCATAGAGATGCCTATTGGGTAAGAACTTTATCCTATGCATGCTGAATGATTATCTCAAGCCAGCTTTTGTTAGGGATTAGAGCTTGTCTGTATATTCTTCAAATTCATCTTTGCAGTCACTATACTATCAACAGCAATCTCTGAACTTTAATCTGTCACAATTTTCTACTATCAGTGTGTTTGTTAATAAAGTGTGTTATTCTATAAACTGTTTAGTGTGAGTCCTTCAAGGGCACTAGCAGCAGCCGGCAGCAGATAACATACTTGAACAAAACCAATAATATACCAACTCAAAGTGGGGAGATCCAGAAGGGGGGCTCTCCTTATAAATTGAAATAAAAGAATGAACTCCGATTTGCTGTTAACGCGTGTCCCTGAAGAGTTAAGTCGAACTGTCCTCCAATACAGTGGACTGTTCATTGGAGTTCCCATAACGGGATGCTGACAGACTGGTCAAACATAAAGGGTTCGAGGAAAACCCCCCTTTCACGTGACAGTATCCTTTCCTTTATTTTTGACTAGAACATGGTCAATTTAGTATGAACAAACTATTTTATTCAAATGTGAGATTCACAACAAAACTCAAAATCCTTTTTTCCCCAGCAAGTGTTGAAGACAGGAGAGATGATGTGACAAAAGGCATAGAAATCCTGGTTATTTTCCTTTAAATTTGAGCAATGTATATACCAGAGGATGAACCAGAATATGAAATCATATAAAGGGTCTTAACAAAATAAAAAAATCGTGCATACTTTCATATACTTAAAACTTGCAACCAAAGAATAGCTAAGAGGAATTAGGTCCCTGAATATCTTTGATTATCTGAGCCCAAATAATTTGCTCCCGACCAGACCACACACAATCTGTAACATAGCAGGGAACTTAGAATAGGTCTCCCAATTAACACCCTAATTTCTGAACTTTCTTTCCTTTCAAAATGAAGTTGAGAAACACTAGAGAGCACCATACAAAATACAATACTGTACATCGTGACAATCTCAAAAAAGGAAAAACGGAAAAAAGAAAAGTAAAACAACACGGTTTTGAAGGAAGAAACTTCATTTTTAAAAGAAAAATTTGTAACATTTTAGTCAAAAACAAAGAATTACTATATTTGATAATAATCCCTCTATACTACACAGAATTAACATTTCTCATACTATCCTCCTACCCTTATTCTGAACATTTCTATAGGAATCAAGATTATAAAGATATGGAAAAAAGAAGAAAATTCATCATTCGATCCAGAGGTGAACAGTCAGGGATAGGGGGAGGTAATTCCCGAGAGATGAAACAGAATGCTGAAGCCCTATGCCAGTTATTAAAAAGACAGAAAAAAGAAATAATGGAAGCCAAGCTGCTGGTGTTTTTAATATGGATTGCCACAACTGTACCGGGATTTCCACTGGTCGGAACCCTTCAAATGACTGCTTGGCAAAAAATCGGCAAGAGACTTTATGAGAGAGCGATTTCTGGAGACTTAGAGGTGTTTAGGAACCTAACCACATGGGGGGAAATAATGGATGCTTTGAAAATGGCGTGAAGGAGATTAGCCCATGCCGTGGCGACAGGTCCTGTTCCCCCTGTTCCTCCTGCTGTCCCTGCTCCCCCTAGGATTCCCCCAGAGATGAGGTGCAAAAGTGGGGCTGTGGGAGGGCCCTCGGGATCAAGGGAGGAGGGAGAATGGAAAGGAGATGGTGTGCTGCCCAACCCAGTGCCATCCTCCCGCTGCCAACAACAGGAGGGGAACAGCGTGATACCTGGTTTGGTGCCGCTTTGTCGCCGGTGTGCGGTTCTTGAGGAACCGTTACCTCGCTCATGTTGCACAGCCGTTACGGAGGAGCAGCCATTACGCTCCTGCCGTGAGGCTGCCGAGGAGACACGAGTTCGCCCCTGCTGCACGGCCATTGTGGAACCGCCACGTGGCAGCTGCATGGCAGCCAGGGGGCAGCCATGTTGCTCCCGCCACGGGGTAGAAGTTGAAGCCTCTCTTCCGCCCTTTCTGACATGTTCTCAAGTGCCCCTGCCTGAAGAGGCATATGAAGAGTATGATGATCCGGGAGGCAGTGAGTTTATGGAGTACACAGGGAGGGAATCGGTCATGTCCCCTCCTAATGAGGATAGGTGGTCATGCGGGGGTGCCCCAGCACCACCCCCGCCCCGCCGCAGTGGTGCTGCAGGTGCGGGGCCCTGGCGGGGAGGGATTTGGTGGCCCCAGACGGGGGCAGACAGGAGGCAGGGTCGTGTGTCCTGCCCTGCCGGGGAGGTCCCTGCACAGTGCCACTGCCGCCGCTCACACTCCATGCACAATGGCGACTCCGAGCCACAGCGGAAGCTCTGGCAGGAATGGGAGTGAGCCCTAGCCGGGCGCCACCGGCAGCAGCAGCAGCAGCATGTAACGCTCGGATCCCAAGTAAATTATCTACGCGAAAGCTACGAAGTTATTGCAAAGCTTGTGTTAAGAGCGGTACGGAAACTCCTGAGCACTGATAGAGATACCAATCTGTCTGTTGCTAAGGTTTTGCAAGGTAGAGGGAAGCATTGGGCTGGCAAATGCAGATCCTGGGGCAGCTATAGAGGAGAGACCGCACCGCAGGGAAACTGGAGGCGGGGCTCAAAGCGGTGCACCCCTGTCAGTCAAAGAAATATGGCTCAAAGCAATTGGTCAGTGACTTACAGCCACCACCAGCAGCGCAGGCCTGGACCTGGCCTCCAGTCAACCAGTGACTAACATCCACTGCAGTGGTCCTGATACCCACTGGGATATGGGGGCCCCTGGGGGCAGGGGTCCATGCCCTCTTAATCAGACGTTCATCGACCACAAAAATGGGTTTATTCACCTTACCCGGAGTGGTTGATTCTGATTCTCATAGCGAGATTCAGATCATGGCTTGGACGCCTGTGCCACCTTGTCACATTCCTAAAGGGCAGCGGCTCACTCAGTTAATTCCTTTTTATAGTGCTTCCCCCCCAGGCAAGGGCAAGAGAGGCACCGGGGTGTTTGGAAGCACAGGCGAGCCCCAGATCTTTTGGGCCAAGACAATCTCTGCCTCTCAGCCTATGATGACGTCACATTGATGGGCTCAGACTTAAAGGCCTAGTGGACACAGGTGCAGACATGTCTGTGGGATGAAGTCACAGCCCCACAACTGAAGTTTGAGGGGTTTGGAATGTTACAAAGTGTTGGGCCGTTTTCCATGAGAGCAGTGGAGCTAATTAGATAGTTCCCATGGACACAGCCTTGAGTTATAAAGAGTACAAGGTTAAAGCTGTTTGGCTGAATGCAGGTGCTGCATTCCTGGGTGTTTTTGTGAGAATATGTTTATGTTATATGTGTGGGAAAATAGAAGTTAGGGAACTCAATAAAACTGCCTGTTAGGCTGAGCAGGCAGACATCTCTCTGTCTCATCATCCTAGTGTGTGTCGTGTGTCTTTCTTCCCCCACGGACCAAGGCCTACCGATGGATATCCAATGACACATGTCCATAATTAAAGACACGGAATGGCCTTCTGACTGGCCCACAGTGTTCTCTGCCTCGATCATTCTGGGAGTAGGTGGCATGCAGAGGCCCAGGCAGAGCGCATATCTGCACATGGTATTGGGGTCAGAGGGACAGACTGCCCAGATTGCTCCCTTTATAGCTCCCATCCCATGCACCTTATGGGGGTGGGATATCTTAGGACAATTTGGCACAGTTATGCAGATTGCAACAAAAAATGCTCAGGTTTTTCCATAAGGGTCATTGATCAGCCGTTCCACAGAACTACAAATGATCCCATCTGGGTCGATCAATGGCCCCTAAAAAGGGAATGGCTAGTACATCTACGAAGCCTAGTGCAGGAACAGCTGAGTGCTGGACACATAATACCGACCTCTAGTCCATGGAATACTCCTGTGTTCTGTATTCCTAAAAAGAGTGGCAAATGGCATATGTTGCATGATCTAAGGGCAATTAATGGAGTCATCGAACCGATGGGCATATTGCAGCCAGGGCTTCCTTCACCTGCCATGCTTCCTGCTGGATGGCCCTTATTAGTGATTGACCTGAAGGACTGTTTTTTTACCATCTTTCTGCATCCTGATGATGCCCCTCACTTTGCCTTCTCCATTCCTACCTTAAATCACTTGGAGCCTACGCAGAGGTATCACTGGCTTGTATTACCACAAGGTATGTGCAACGGTCCAACCATTTGCCAAACAGTGGTGGCTAATGCAATACAACCCATTTAGAAACTTTACCCCTCTGCTGTTATATATCACTATATGTACGATATATTAGTGGCTGCCACCCAAGAGACAGAGTTACAGTTGATAATGACTGCTCTAACCAATGCCGTTCGAGAAGCAGGACTACAGATCACTCCAGAGAAGATCCAGCACACTCAACCATGGACCTACCTTGGATGGAAGATTACACAGCAAGAGATCATGCCTCAGCCTTTAACTCTTAAGGTAACAGACACTATGACATTAAATGATTTACAGCGGTTGCTTGGAGCCATTAACTGGCTTTGGCCAATTCTAAGCATCACCACAGAAGAACCGCACCCCCTATTTGAGCTCCTAAAAAGTGATCCTGCTTTAACTTCTACTCAATCTTTAACAACAGAGGTAAAGCAGGCTTTAAAGGTATGCTCACAGGCTACTGAAAATAGACAGGGCAGGCAACAACATCTTGACCTGCATACTCACCTGGCTCTCATATCTAGCAAATTTCAACCCTTTGCAATTCTTTTTCAATGGGACCAGACTGAGTCCGATTCCTTGAGAATTCTGGAATGGTTGTTTCTACCCCATTCTCCCTCTAAAACTGTTTGAACTGTTAGTGACATGCTTGCCAAGCTTGTTATTAAAGGTCGAGAGCAACTGCAGGAGATGGATGGGCGGGACCCAGAAGTAATCTACATCCCAGCGACAAAGGACAACTTAGACTGGCTTCTTGCAGAGGACGCTGGATTCCAGGCTGTGCTGGAAGATTATATGGGTGACCTGTCTATTCATTTTCCCAAACACCAACTATGGGCAGAAATTAAAGATTTACCTTTAATGGCCATGCACCGCTGCCAATCACAACTGGTAGCAGGCATCACTGCCTTTACTGACGCATCCAGAAGATCAAAAAAGGTTGCAGTGACACAGATAGATCCTGTCACAGGCCACTAAAATAGTCAAGTACAGACCATCGACAAAGGCTCTGTAAAAGTGTTAGAACTCGTTGCTATTCACATGGCCTTAGAATTATTCTGTAATGAGCCACTGAACATTGTTACCGATTTGTACTATGCTGCAGGATTAGTCTCACATCTCAAAGCCTCTTTCCTTTGAGGTGTCTCTAATCCATTCTTATTTGCAGAATTACATACTCTATGGTTCCTTAGACATGTCACCATAGACACCCATTCTAAGTGTATTAATGCCACTGCACATACAGGGGAGAAAGCAAGAGATGTCATTAGACATTGGCTTAACTGTTTCGCAGTTTTGGGAGTCCCAAAAACTATAAAAACAGATAATGGTCCTGCTTACTGCTCATTGAAAGTGAAAACATTTCTTAAGGATTAGGGTGTATTTCACATTACAGACATCCCACACTCACCCACAGGACAAGCTATTGTCGAGAGAGCACACCATACATTAAAAGAAATGTTACAAAAACAAAAAAAGGGGGAATCCATCCATAGTCCACAGGAACGCCTGTGGAAAGCATTATATGTCTTGAACTTTTTAAACTGCAACGACACAGGTTACAGTAGATACGAGCGTCAACATGAGTCCAAGGTGCTATCCTCTCCCAAACCACCAGTCATGATAAAAGACTTAATATCAGGACAGTGGTCAGGACCGGTGGACCTCATGACCTGGGGGAGAGGGATATACATGTGTATCCACAGGTAGCCAGTTAAGATGGATCCCCTCTAGGTGTGTCAGGCCTTATATTAATTCTTCTTCAGAACAGGAACAATCACCAGAAACGACAAATGATGAAACTGAAGCAGAAGGAACATACAGTCAATGACTGTTGTCAATTTATACATATGGTTGAAAAGCAAAAACAGAATAAAGATCTAAAACGTGTGGATGAAGTGTGAGTGTGGTGGCCACATGCTTGAGTGGAAAGATGTGTGTGTGTGTGTGAATTCAAGAATACTTCATATCAATAATATCTCAAATAAAAGTACAATATCCATACCTTAACACATTTCCCCTTAAAATAAAGTTGATGCTTTTCACCCAGTTACATACATACCCTCATATAAAAGTCCTACATGATCCACCTGTTAAAAACCCTGGATTAATGAAGGTTACATGGTTAATGAAGTTACTTAATGTATAGCGTAATTAGTTCTAATAAAAGCCTTTTAGGTTTAGGACCTGAGTTGTATAGCTAGTTAAGATAAGGTTGTTTTATGTTAAGAAAGGTTTTAGAGTTATACTGTTCTGTAACTTGTCATTATAATAAAGAAAGGGGATATGTGGGGAAAGGGTTAACTCTTTACAGGAAGATTGTCGCAAGGAAAGATGGGAAATGTAGTCTCCGCAACAAGCCCCTGAAGGAAGTGCTCTACTGCACATGCCCACTGGAAGGGCTCAAGAATGACCGTTGGGGAAGTAGCACGTGCTCTATGGTTATGTAACCTCTGACGTCACTGGGGGTATATAAGTACGTGCTTGACCATTAATAAACAATTTGCCAGCATCTGGTGGGTCAGTGCAATCACTGTCACATATGACTTGTGCTTTAGACCCTTCACCAGCTTCACTGCCCTTCTCCAGACATACTCCAGCACCTCAATGTCTTTCTTGAAGTGAGAGGCCCAGAACTGGACACAGTACTCAAGGTGTGGCCTCACCAGTGCCAGTGCTGAGTACAGAGGGACAATCACTTCCCTAGTCCTGCTGGCCACACTATTTTTGATACAGGCCAGGATGTTATTGCCCTTCTTGGCCACCTGGGCACATGCTGAACACATGTTCAGTCAGCTGTCGACCAGCACCCCCAGGTCCTTTTCCACTGGGCCTCTTTCCAGTCAAATGTTGCACAAACTTCACTTCTAAACTTTGCAATAAATTCTTACTGATAGGCAACAAGAAATACAGAAGCATATGCTGATTTTGAGGTGTTATGTAACTACCTGAAAACTGTCCTAAACTTTGTTTGTTTTTTTTGTTTTTGTGTTGTGATCAAATGGCATTAATACATATCTGTTTTCCACTCAAAATTGAATTTTACAAGTAGGTTTCCTGAGTGTCGTGTTAAGTAGAATCAGAAAACATCTATATCTAGAATGTGTGTCAGGAAGTAATTTTAACTGAAAATTAGACTGAAATGCTATTTAGTCTATTATTAAGAATTTCAGAACATGCTTATGGTTGCTTCATTTTCAGGAATAATTTTAAATATAGTTGAGATTCCTATATAAGACTGAAGAGAATAAAGTCCTAACCAGTTTCAATAAATACTACTAAAACCAGAATCCATGGCCACAATAAAAAACTTGCCTTTCTTAAAAAAAAAAAAAAATCAAAAATATGTGGTTGGTACAGATTTCTTTAAGGTTTTTTTGAGATGGATGATAGGGAGATTGAAAACACACTACCTAATGCCTCCTGATACACATCCTTTCCCCCCTTTCTACACAACTTTTGCTATTATCAAGTCAGAATTTCCCATGTTCCAACTTGTATCCATTGCCTCTTGTTCTTTCACTGTGCACCTCCCAGAAGAGTCTTGCTCCATCTTCTCTACACCTTCCCATTAGGTAGTTGAAAGGTAGCAATAAGGTCTCTCCATGCCTTCTCTTTCCTAGGCCAAACAAACCCAGTTCTCTCAGCCTCTCCTCGTGTCACATGCTTCAGACCCAGACTTGCTCCAATCTCTCTCTGACTGTCGTGTACTGAGAGCCCAAGACTGGACACAGGATTACAGATGTGATTTCATCAGCATGGAAAGAGAGGGGAAGGATCACTTCCCTGGACCTGCTGGCTACACTCTTGCTAATACAGCCAAGGATGCTTTTGGCTGCCCTTGTCCCAAGGGCATGTTTTTCTGGCTCGTGTACAACTTCTTGCCCACCAGCACCCCCAGATCCGTCCTTTTCTGCAAGGCTGCTTTCCAGTCAGTTGGCTCCCAGCCTGTAGCGGTACATGGGGTTATTCCAGCCCAGATGTGGGACTTGGCATTTCCCTTTGTTGAACTCTGTGAAGTTCTGATCAGCCTATTTCTCCAGCCTGTTGAGGTACCTCTGAACAACAGCCCTGCCTTCCAGAGTACTGATCACTCACACCAAATTACTGTCACCCACAAACTTGCCAAGGATGCACTCCATCCTACTGTCCAGGTTACTAATAAAAGCATTAAACACTATCAGCCCCAGTATTAATCCCTGAGGGACAACACTGTTAGACTTGGTATCACTACGCAACACCTTTTGAGCCAGGCAAACCAAACCAGTTTTCCCATCCACCTTAGTGTTCACTTACCAATCAATATCTCACCAATTTGACCATAAGGATACCATGAGATGCCATGTCAAAGGCTAAAGTAAAAGGTGTGACATCCACTGTTCTCCCCTTGTAGATACACACACAGTCAGCTCATCACAGAAAGTTATTAGGTTGGTCAGGCACTACTTTGCCTTGGTAAATCCACGCTGGCTGTTCCCAAACACCTTCTTGTCCTTTATGTGTCTGGAAACAGTTTACAAGAGGATTTCCTCCATAACCTACCCATGGACTAAGGTTAGACTGACAAACTTGTAGTTCTCCAGTTCCTCATCCTCGTTCTCCTAGAAGATGAATGTAATATTTGCCTTTTTCCATACTTTTAAGACCTATTCACACTTTTAATTATTTTGATATTGAAATACAAACAGTTCTAGAATAACTGAAATAAAATTTTGCAGCCCAAGATTACATAGACATTCTTAGGAAATACCTTATGATCTAGCGTAGTACTTGGTAGCATATATCCTTACTTGTCCTTAGAGTCCCCTCAAATTCAGGAGTGAAACTCTGTTTAAAAGGCTTTTCCCATCATATTTAGTTATCCTGAAGTACATACATACACGCACACAAGAATATGCATGCAAAGACGCACCTCCTCAGCATACACAAAAAAATCCCCAATGAAACAATTGGATTAAGATGGCAATTACTGCTTTGTAGCAGTTGGTTTTGTTTACTTTAGCCCCATTCTACCAGAGGACAAAATAAGAACTGCTCACGTCAGAAGTTACAAACCCCTTGCAACCACAATTGTGCTAGTTTTGGCTGGGGTGGAGTTAATTTTCTTCCCAGTAGCTAGCATGGCACTATGTTTTGTATTTGTACTGGAAACAGTATTGATAACATACCACGTTTTAGTTATTGCTGAACAGGGTTTCCACAGTGTCAAGGCCTTTTCTACATCAGTGATGATACCATTAAAAGAAATAGTGTTAACAGCAGTACCTTACCTGTATATGATGTAAGCACCTAGAGGAAGGGTGGTCAGTTTGCTCTTTACTGTTGGTAAACATGCAATTTAAGAGTGGCAATAAGGTTTTTCTGGTAAAATATTTTAAGCTCATCTCTTAGTCGTTGTGTTAATCCTAAATACCTGGATATCATTGCTGGAAAAAACATTCAGTTTGTTAGGAAGCTTTAAACTTTCCAGCCTGATTTGACAACGGCTATAATGTTCTAACTACTTTTGCAGAGAATTATTGAGATATCATGACCATGTTCAGCCCCAGATCCTACAACATGGACACTGTAACGTGTAAAGTGATGTTTTTGACTTTGATGAGTGTCATGGTTTAACCCCAGCCGGCAACTAAGCCCCACACAGCTACTTGCTCCCCCCTCCTCCCCCCCTCCCTCCCCCCAGTGGGATGGGGGACAGAATCAGAAAGGTAAAAGTGAGAAAACTCACAGCTTGAGATAAAGACAGTTTAGTAGGTAAGGCAAAATGCCATAACTCTGAACATGCCCCCTTCCTCCTTCTTCCCCACAGCTTTTATTGTTGAGCATGATGTCATATGGTATGGAATACCACTTTGGTCAGTTGAGGTCAGCTGTCCCAGCTGTGTCCCCTCCCAACTTCTTGTGCATCCCCAGCTGTGAGACACTGGATTCAAATCTCACAGAGGATTATTTAATTATTGGGTCAAAACCAACTCAAGTGAGGGGGGGGGAAGGGCCAGGCCATATCCCACATGGCAGCCTCATGGGGAGACCTTGGAGCAGCTGTCAATCAAAAGGGCAGCCTGGGAGCCTGCCCACACCATACCCCCATGAACCCCTAACCCAGCCTCTGATTGGCTACCTCACCCCTCACTCTGACCTGGAGCCACAGAGTGGTCAGTGAGCCGTAAGTCCCGCCTGGGTGCCAGGACACACAAAACCAGCAATATGTGCCTCTATCTCTTAGGACCTGCTACCTACAATGTGAAGCTGGACTTCCACAGGACTCTTTAGTGGTAACTATTTATTAATCTATTTTTCTCTTATTCTCCTCTCTTCTTACTCTATCTTTACTCCTCTTTCTTTTCTTAATCTCTTTCCCCTTCTTTACTCTTTTCTTAATATTTTGGGAAACTTAAAACTGAGTGGGTTGGTTTTTGCTAAGTTGGTGCTTTGGTGGATTGCTTTGTTTTGGTCATATGTTACTTTTTTAAACTTTTGCCAAGATCCTTATTTTCTCCCATATTTTAAAAGTATCTCCTGAGAAAACGTGTGCAGCATTGTCTCTTTACGCTATCTCAAGGTATTAAAGAAACAAAGGCTCTGCAAAAGTTCGGTGGGTGAACTTTTGGAGTTGTGTATATATTTTTAAAAGTAAAACTCCTGGTTGAGCTTGTCACTTCCTGGCTGTGGTCTTACCCCAGCATACTCACTGGTAGGGCAATGTGAGAAGCAGAAAAGGCCTTGGTGCTATGCAAGCCCTGCTCAGCAATAACCAAAATATCCCTGTGTTATCAACACTCTTTTCAGCACCAATCCAAAACATAGCCCCATACTAGCTACTATGAAGAAAATTAACACTATCCCAGACAAGACCAGCACGATAAGTCAGGGCCACTATCAGAAATTGGCTTTTGTTCTCTTATCCTTTTACTAGCTTCCTCTCAAAGTATTACTGTTGACATGATGCCTATGGATTTTGGGATTTTTAGCTTTTTGTAGAGTTTAGAAGTAGCTGTATTATATCCCTCACCCTTTAGCACAGTAGTTTACACATTTTCCCAACACTGTTACCCCATTCCATATCACTCCCTCAAAATTCTGTTAGCATGTTTAGGCTTCCCTCAAGGTAGGCTTTCATTCTGTTTAAGAACATCTGGCCTGGACAACCAGATATCACACAGGCAAAGCGACCTTTAAACCCAGGACTTTGGAGAAGCTCCAGGACTGAACGTACTGTGAGGAAGAGGAGGATGAGGAAGAGGGGGTCCCAGAGCCCCCCACCTCAATTTCCAGAGGGGTGTGCCGGGGGAGGTGCTGGGGGGTGGATAGATCTGGGATTGGATGGGACAATGCCTTAAATTGTGGAACCCTGTGGACATAGGGAAGGTGTCGTGTATTCCTGTGGGCCTCAGGCCTGGAATTAAAGGACCTACTCTCTTTATCTTATACACTAAGTTGGCTCGGAGTCCTGTTTTCTGCAGTCTCTTAAGGCAACAGTTCGGCACTTCCAAAAGGTGGAAATTTAAATCCAGCGCCCTGGAACACCTGGGACTCCAGATCAGGAAATTTCATCCTGTAGGAAATTCTTCTACTGCCGGCATATTTTGGAGAATTCCCTCAGTGATCTTTGAGAAGCCCCAACTCCTAACAATCAAGGGTGAGATAAAAAGAGCAGCTCTGTTGGGTAATTTTGCTAGCAATTATAAAGTGGGGTTTTCCCCAGAAATTGGGAATATGGTGGGTTGGGAAGGGAAACTTAGACTTGGGCCCATATTGTTGCAAGAGTCGGTGTTTTCCCAGCCTGTGGGCAAAAAGTGTTTCGCCTGGATGGGCAATTTGACTTGCCCGGGACACTAAAGGGGGTGCGGGTGGAGCTCCCCGGCACGGCTTAGGTAAAGGCAGGGCAGGGGCAGTGGAATCTACCACTGCGGTAGCTAAGGGGGTTTTGTTGGCTTGGTACAGCAGAAAAAGGGGTGGGTTCAGTTCCGCACATACTGCATCTCACCTAAAAAAATCCATTTTGCAGGCTTGACAGCCGGAAGGGGGGGACGACACATGCCTCTCCACCTTAAAATAGTCTGCCCTGGCCTGAAGTCATAGAGCCTGTTTGGTAATCCTGAGTACCACGGGTTTTAAAACCCATGCGGGAAGTTTTAACTGCATTTTTTTCTGGCTTTTCTAAATCCTCGGGAATGGAGGATATAGATGGTAGCCCGGAGAGGGCTCTGGATAAGAGCCCGTTCCAGCTGACAGCTGACAATGTCTAGGACATCTCAGCTGTGCTGGGCCGGGATCTGATGCAGCTCAGGCCCGGGGGCGATTTCCCTGCTGCCAGTGCCCAGCTTTAGTTCAGGGTCCTGCGAGTCCTAGAAATGCTGGAGGCGCTTGTGAGCGAGAGCAGCGTGGCCAAGGAGCAGCTGCGGTGGGAGCTATGAGAAAATAAATAACCTGGTTTTATTATAAGCAAATTGAATTTAGTGAGAAAACAAAGGGTAGTGGGATATTTTTCTCTTCTTTCATTTAATTCCAAGAGGTTTTAGGTGCCTCGTGGAGACTGTAAGGTGAAAGACCCCATCTGGGCCTGACACCAGGAAAACATCGCGATTGGGACAGGGAAGAAAATATATAAAAATGGAAAATATACCCTGGCCACGTGGCTGGCCTTTGTGTGCGGACAGCCCTCCCCGTACGTACGGGGGTACGTCATCAATCAATCAGGAGGGAGGGTGACACCCCCTCCTGAATTCGAAAAATTACTTTTTAAGGTAAAATACCTGTTACCCGTTGAATATTTAACATCTTAAGTGGTCAAGAGGGTACAAAAAGGGCACGGTTTTCAAACCGCGTGTGCTTTTCCAAGCACGTGACTTGGGACTGCACCCAGCGCTGCAATAAAGGATTTCTTGCTGCAATTTTCCTTGTTCTGCAAGTATTTTTTGCCGTTTCATAAATTGAAAGCAAGGATTTTTCTCACAGAGCGGGAGCAGCCCCGCTCAGCAGTTGGCCCCCCCGCGGGTGCTGACTCTGCCCCTGGCTGTTCGGCAGCTGGGGGCGAGATGGCTGTAGCGGGCGGGGGCGGGGCTGTCCCCGCGGGCACGGCTGCCGCTCCAGTTTCGAAAGGGGGGAAGACTCCGGGAGCCGCCGCTGCCACAGGAGCGGCGGGAGTCGGAACTCATCCCATGATGCCTACAGCAGCTACAAACAGCGCTGCCGCGGGACCTACGGGGTTGGCGGCCGCTGGCCCCCTCGCGCCGGATCTCTCCGCATCAGTAGGCAAGACGCCTGCTGCGGGCGGGGCCGCCGCTTGTGCTGTGGCAGGCGGAGGCGGGGCAGCGGCTGTTGCAGGCAGCGCTGTCCCGGGCAGCACCGCCGCTTTTATTCCGAAAAGGGGGGTAGCGGACGCTCCGAGGGAAGTCACCGCTTTTGCAATGAGCGGTGAAACGGTTGCTTTGGTTACCGAGGGCGGCTCGGTCTCCCCCACTCTCCCCCTGGCACTCTCGTTTTTCCCCCATGGCTTTGGGAAGCCCAGTTTCGGACCCGCGGGGCCGCTGGCTGGGTCAGAGGACTCTATTTCGGAGGGGGAGGGGGCGGCGCGGGCACGAGTGGTCCTGCCTCGGACCGCCCCCGGGCCCGCCCCGCCTCCCGAGTTGGCACGGCACGACCGGGAAAGATACTTTTTGCAACAGCGAGAAGGGAAGCTCAAAAGAGAAGCTTGCCTAAGACTTGCTCTGGCTCCGTGCCTGTGGTAAACTGCGGGAGGATTCCCAAAGAGAGCCCGGCAGGGGTGGACACGGTACGGAAGGCTGAACTACCGACACTGCCCCCTGAACAGGCCCCTCCCCTCGCCCGTTGGACTGGCTAACACGGAAAGGGGGGGGTCCTGCGGTGGAGGAGGAACTGTACCTGGACCTGACCCACCCAGGGGGGCACCATACCTGTACCTGACTCACCTGGGGGGTCCTGAGGGGTGGGGATCAGAAAAACTAGCTATGTTGACCCCTGTGTGTTCTGGGTCTGTTTCAGGCTCACAGCCTGACCACGGTGGGGAACAAGGGTGTAACACACAGATAATATAGAAATGCCCAAAATAATGTTTCGCCATTGTTTCTGCCTGTCAAAACTTCCTACCAAAAATTCTGTCAGCTTTCTGCCAGAAAGTCTCACCAGAGCTTCCTGCTGGAGTTTTCCTGCCAAAAGATCCCGCTATTGTTTATGGTTATCATATCTCTTCGAACACCTGAATAGGGCTATGTGCCAAGAAACCACGTACAACCTCCTTTGAACACTATAAAAGTTGAGAAAAAATTTGGGAAAATCAGGGAGAGGAAAGGGAGAGAGAACTGGTTACTGTAGCCGAGAATCTCTCCCCACCTCCCCCTCACCATTTCTCTGCCACTGCGTGCTGCCTACCTGCCACCGGAGACTGAAACTGCCGGCCTGGAGAGAACTGAGACCCACCGTGCCACATCCATGAGTTATATCTTATCCTTCTAGCCTTACCATATTTCTGAGGGCCAAAAGGTGTGGCTGAACTGGGACCTTGCACGGCCTGAGATACAGCTCAACGTGAGCGGCAAAACCACATATCCTGGCTGCATTCCAGAGAACTAAAGCTGTTAAGACACCCCCCCGCCCCCCCGCAGCTAAAGAGATAACATCGAAAAGCGGCAGAGACAGAGGAAAAAAAAGGGCAGAAACTGCTTCTCCCCCCTACACGCACCAGCTCGGCAGAAAGGTAGTTTTGGTGGTATCTTTTCTCTGCTTCTAGAAGTAATTGTAGTGCTTTCCAACCTTTACTTATTTTTTCCTCTTTCTCTTTGCATCTCTTAGCAATTAATAAAATCGGTTTTGGTATCAACAGATAATTTGTGTGAGTTTTAATTTTGCTCAGGGGAACATTCGAATCTGAAGTTCTTTCTGCAACATTTAAGCAGATTGTAACAATCAGTTATTGCCTGACAGCCTTGGAAAACTATTTACCTGAATAAGTAAAATGGTACCATTGTTACATTTTGGAAAAAAAAAAGTCTGATAGTTACCAATTTGGGTTGTGGCCAGGATGGAAACTTACTGATGACTAAAGCAAATCATCTTGTGACCCTATAAAGGCCCTCTGAGCTCTCCTGGACCGCAGTGGGCCGTGCCAGCACCTTCCTCTGAGTGGGATGCTTCTCAGAGCTCACAAACCCTCAAATATACAATACTCGAAAGACTGTTGCTGACAACAAGGCCTAAGCTGGTACCCCACACACATACACTCCTTGCAGTGCAACCCTTGCTCATTGAGAACACAAAGGGATTTGGCATATCTCACTAAACTTCAGGGGATTTTTTAACAGGTTCCTTTGCACATGCATGTGTGAGTGCATGTGAATTGATTATGGTATGAATGTTGCTATCTCAAATCTATAATTGTCATTCTTGTAATTGTAGTAAACCCTATTGAATCACTTTATAAATACTAAATTAGTCAATGATTAAGTACTGCTAAACCCTTTTGCACCCTTACCCTTTTGCATCCCCAGTCTCCATGTAAATCATTCTAAATTGATTCTAATTCAACTTTCTTTTGTATGTCTCATCCATATAGTAAGTCATAGAGTGAACCTGGCCATCAAACTCTGTTAAGTCGCACTTTCACAAATTTATATTAAAACCTGCTTTTTGCCAATATCTTTGACAGTGATTCTTTAAGTATCCCAAACCACTAATTTGTGACACACTTAAAAGAGCCATCAACAAAGACTATTTTCCTGGTTTTGTTCACTCCAGATAAAAACAATACCGCACTGTAGTCTCTTGCATCTACTTTTCCTCCATTTTAGCTATAAAATCCTCAGTGACATGTTATGACATATTCAAATATTGTTTTGTCATGGGCAAAACAGCCTCAATTTGGGTAGCTTTTAATTAATAATACTGCCAAGTAACACAAACATTACTGATGGGAGGGGGAATAAAAGAGAGAACATAAACAGGCACAGAAATAAGAACCTTTCCTCGCTGTTTTCCAGACTTGACTTCAGCCAAATACCTATCCTACTCCTTCCTAGTCTCAATTTCCCTTATGGTTGTTATAGGTTACACTCAATCCAACCCAATTCCTTCAGTGAGACAAGAAGCAGCACAGGAGGTTAGGGTCATTGTGTAACAGGTTTTGTCTATCACTCTGTGCTTCTTTACTCATTTTCCTCTGCTGCATTTTGCTGCTTACTCTTTTTCCTCTGCTGCAGCATGGGTTGGCAATGGGTTGCAGTCTCTCATAGGTGATCCTGCTCTAGCATGGGTCCTCTGTGGGCCATAGTCACCTCTGAGGCGTACCCCTTTGGCATGGAGCACCTCCTTCCAAGAACATATCTCTAGTCATGTTTACAACAGTGACTCCTCAGCAGTGTCTCCTGCCCCTACTGGCTTCAGCTTTCTTAAATATGTTTGATAGGATGAGAGGAAATGTCCTCAAGTTGCATCAGGGGAGGTTAAGATTGGATATTAGGAAAAATGTCTTCACTGAAAGGGTTATCAAGCATTGGAACAGGCTGCCCAGGGAAGTGGTTGAGTCACTATCCCTGTAGGTATTTAAAAGACATGTAGACATGACACTTAGGGACATGGTTTAATGGTAGACTTCGTAGTGTTAGGTTAATGGTTGGACTCTATGATCTTAAAGGTCTTTTCCAATCTAAATCTATGAATTGAGCAGGAGCACCTCTTGTTCCTCTGTTTGGCTGAGGTTTTGGCACAGGATGGGTTATTTCCATCAGTTTCAGAGCTGTCTGGAATTGGCCGTGACTGGCACAGGGCAGTTCATGGCCTTCTCCCACACAGATCACCACTACAGCCCACATGCTACTGAAACTCTGCAATTTATGCCCAAGTTTCAATTCACAACCATATAAAAGTAGAGAATGCTATTAAAGTGCCATGGATTTATGTGATACAGGTTCATAAAAGTAGGCTCTCAGTATTTAACATAAAAGCAGCTCATTCATGTTCTTTGCTCTGTTTAGCAGATGACTGTGCCATAAACACAGGCCTTCTACAGACAGCTTGAAGCAGCCTCAAAGTCACAGGCCCTGGTTCTTGTGGGGGACTTTAACTTCCCTGACAACTGCTGCAGAAGCAACATGACAAAGCACAAACAGTCCAGGAAGTTCCTGGAAAGCATTGATGACAGCTTCTTGTCACAGGTAGTGGAGGATCCCACAAGGTGCAGCTTGATCTCATACTAACAAACAGGGAAGGCCTTGTTGGAGATGTGAAGGTTGGGGACAGCCTTGGTTGCAGTAACCATGAGACTGTGGAGTTCAGTATTGGGTGAGGAGGAAGCAGGACAGCAAGTAAGATTGCAACCATGGACTTCAGGAGAGTTAACTTTAGCCTCTTCAGGGATCTTCTTGGAAGAATTCCATGGGAACAGACCCTGCAGGGAAGAGGGGTCCAAGAGAGTTGGTTGATATTCAAGAATCACTTCCTCCAGGCTCGAGAACAATGCATCCTGATGAGCAAGAAATTGGGCAGAGGGCGAGACTTCCATGGATGAATAAAAAAATCCTGCCATTACTCAAGTGTAAGCAGGAGATACATAGGAGGTGGAAGCAGGGTCAGGCCACTTGAAATTACTATAGAGAGGTGGTCAGAGTAAATAGAAATGAGACGAGGAAGGCCAAGGCCCATCTGGAATTAAATTGGGTCAAGGATGTCAAGGACAAGAAAAAGGACTTCTTCAAATACATCAGTAACAAAAGGAAAACAAAGAATAATGTGGGCCCGTTACTAAATGGAGGGGGTAACAGAGGACGCAGAGAAGGCAGAGTTACTGAACACCTTCTTTGTGTCAGTGTTCACCAAGACCAGCCCTCAGGAATATTTGACCCAAGAGAGTAGGGTTGGTCAAGGAGGATTGGGTTAGAGAACACCTGGGCAGACTTGACATCCACAAGTCCATAGGCCCTGACACGATGCATCCATGAGTTCTGAGGGAGCTGGTAGACACCATAGCGAGGCTGCTCATGGTCATCTTTGAAAGGTCATGGTGATCAGGAGAGGTGCCTAAGTAATGGAAGAAAGCAAATGTCCCCCCGTCTTCAAAAAGGGCAATGAGTCAAAGAAGCAGTATCTCTACCTCAATTAGCTTAGGAATTTAGGAATTTAGTGGTCTCTGACCTTAGGAAAGGAGCTGTACCTTAGTCAACAAAAATGTATGTTTTCTTGAACTTTACCCTTTTGGCTGTTTTCCTCTTAAACTTATAATCAGTTTGGTGTCATAAAATAAGGGTAAAGGAATCTGAGATAATTGAAAAGAGCTGAACAATCCACCTGGAGGAAGTTAACCAAATGAATCATATACTTCCAAAGAAGTTGTTTTGCTAGGAATTAAATTCAATAAAGGATTGTTTAAGTAGAGAATAACTTTAGGTTATCTTTTAACTAGTGATAGATGTAAGTGTCTTGTAGTGGGTAAAGACAATCAGATAGGGCCAGAGGTCAGAATCATTAATCTGAACTTGCTGACTCAACGAGGAACACTCCATGAAGCTGAAGTAAAACAACCCTCAAAGTGAAGACCACCACCTCAAATTTCTGCCACAAAAAACCCACTAGATGGCAGTCTTGCTCCACGAAAGAGCAACTAGGTGACATAGTATAGACGTGTCATAATAAGGTGAGTGGTTTTCCGGGAGGCAACATTGAATGTTACAATGTATAAATAACCGAATAAACCAGACTTTGGTAAGCATGTATGGTGACTGACTCCCCATGCTCCCATCATGATGAATTAAAGGAATGTGTCATCCAAACAACACTTTGGGTGTGATTTCTTTGTTTCAGCAAGAAGGAGGATGCAGGGAACTACAGGCCAGTCAGCCTCACCTCAATCCCTGGAAAGGTGATGGAGTGCCTCATTCTGGATGCCATTTCTATCCACATGGAAGACAAGAAGGTGATCAGGAGTAGTCAGTATGGATTCACCCAAGATAAATCATACTTGACTAACCTGATTGCCTTCTACAATGAAACAACTACGAGGATGGATGAGGGGAGAACAGTGGATATTGTCTACCTGGACTTCAGCAAGGCTTTTGAAACTGTCTCTCACAATATCCTCATAGGCAAGCTCAGGAAATGCGAGCTGGATGAGTGGATGGAGAGGTGGATTGAGAACTGGCTGAATGGCAGATCCCAGAGGGTTGTGATCAGTGGCACAGGGTGTAGTTGAAGGCCCCCAAGGTTCAATACTGGGCCCAGTATTGTTTAACTTATTCATCAATGACTTGGAGGAAGGAGTAGATGCTTCCTCAGGTTGGAGAGATGGGAAGAGAACTGTCTGAAATTCAACAAAGGCAAATGCAGGGTCCTGCACCTGGGGAAGAATAACCCCATTGTAGAGGCCCAGAGAAGCTGACTCTAGACGCATCCCTCCCCCCTCAGGCCACACTATGATCTGAGAAATTCTCATTAGGCCTCGGCCTTGACAAACTGCACCTGGACTAAGCCCCTCTCCAGCTTATTAAAAACACTGTCTGTTCCCAGGAACTAGTGTTGTCTAATGAGCATCTGTTTTTTAATGAGCAGCCTTGGAAACTTATTTTTCTTGCCTGAATAACCACCCAAGTGGAATAATATTTCTGTTGCTGACCCTTCAAAGAAAGTTACCAACTCGAATTGTAGCCAGGATGGAAAATTATTATGACTTAAGCCCACTCTCTTGTGACCCTATAAACAGCAATCCAAAGTAAGACCCTTTGAGCTCTCGATTCCTAGAAGATAAGGGGCTAATGTAATGTGTATATCTCAAACACCGATAACCAGATGGCTATGGAGCCAACCAAGGACTGTTACTAATAACATACAAGAATTGTTGGTAATAACCAAGGACTACTGGTATTAACGCACTGCGAGATACTGGATCCGAATCTCACTGAATTATTGATATGGGTCAGAACCAACTCACTGTGAGTGTATGTGTGGGGGGAAGGAATGGGCCTAGACCTGCAGGTACATGGTAAGGCCTTATCACATAAGGCCTGCTGAGAACGCATAGCCTGCAGCCAACAGGGCTGGGTCCCTGAGAGCACATGGTAGAGCTGGAAGGCCTGTGGCCAACATGGATGCACCCATGCAAAGCACATGGCAGAGCTGAGGGCCATGCAGCTGGGCTGTCAGTCAAAGCAGACCTGCCTGGTAGCCCGCCCACACCACGCCCCTGGAGCCTGTGACTGGCTACAGCAGAACTCACTCTGGCCTGGAAGGCACTGACCAGATATCCTGCCTGGGACGGAAAACTAAACTGTATAAATACACAAGACTCCATGAGATCTCTCTCGCTCTTTTCTCCTGCAACCTGAACCATGTGAACCATCAGATCTTGTCAGTAACCATTTTTCCTTTCCTCTGTCTCGTCTCTTTCTTCTCTCTTTCTTTACTCTTTTAATCTGTTTTCTTCTTCTACTCTTTTTCCTTCTCTTGGGGGTAACTTAAAACCAATTAATTGTGTTTTACTAAAGCTAGTGTATTGACTGTTTTGAGTGGTTTTTTTCTGTGGAAAGGGTTTTTTGTGCTGGGTGTTTTAGTGAAATATTTTTTCTTGGCTGTATTTTACTCCTGTAAAACCTTTTGCCAAAATATCTTATTTCTCTCACTAAATTAAAAGAATTTCTCTTAGAGGAGAGTGTGTGATTTTCTCCGGATGCTAATCTGAGGTTATAACAAACCAAAAGGCTTTTAAAAAGTCTTAAATAAAATGTAACTGCTCTGGGCAGCTTATGGCTTAAAATCTGGAGCGCAACACGCGCTGTGAGAAAGAACAAGTTTTGGCTGGAGAAGGGGAGCCAGGTGGAGATATGGCAGTATTTTTCCATGAGAAAGAACCACAACACAGTACATCACAAGAATGATTGGCAGGAAGTGGACATGGACTATAAGATGGGATTGGGACCACCAAAGACCCCTGAAAACCCTTTGACCCATTTCCAGAAAGGCCTAAAAGAATGGACTTCATATGATAACTCATTAGTATAGAAAGCAAGAAACCTGTCCATAAAAAGGTAACCCCCCTAGGCCTGGGTGGTGCCCCCGGACATATCAGCTGGACCAATGCAGCTGGATCAATGCTGAAACCCACATCAGCATCCCATCATCTGGATCGACACTGCAGTGAGGGCTGGTGATCCCTTCTTTCCCTCTCTTTTTTCTTTTCCTCTCTTTTTCTCTTCCTCTCTTTTTCTCTTTCTGTTTCTTTAATTCATCTCTCCCTTTTTAATTAACCTCTTTAATTTCTCTTTTCCCTTCCACCCTATCCTTTTATCCAAAACCCACTGCTATGTGCCTATATAGTAGGTCAGGAACTAACATACCAATTTCCATGCCAAGTGTGTAATTTGCTGATAAAACTCTCTGATTGTTTGCAGACCCTCTGACTTGTGCCATTCCTTTTGACCGATGAGTATTTTTGAATCTTAAGGTGCTTCCTTCCCCTTAAGTGAGGGTTGTCACACCCCATGCACCACTACAGGCTGGGGGCCAACCTGCTGGAAAGCAGCTCTGCAGAGAAGGACCTGGGGATCTTGGTGGCCAATAAGCTGACCATGAGCCAGCAGTGGGCTCTTGTGGCCAAGAAGGCCAATGGTATCCTGGGCTGCATTAAGAAGAGCATTGCCAGCAGATCAAGGGACGTGATCCTGCCCCTCTACTCAGCCCTGGTGAGTCCACATATGGAACGCTGTGTCCAGTTTTGGGCTCCTCAGTACAAGAGAAACATGGAGCTCTTGGAGTGGGTCCAGCAGAGGGATACAAAGGTGATTTCTCTTACGAGGAAAAGCTAAGGGAGCTGGGCCCGTTTAGCCTTGAGAAGAGACAACTGAGAGGGGACCTCATCAATGTCTATCAGTATCTGAAGGGAGGGTGCCAAGAAGATGGAGCCAGGCTCTTCTTGGTGGTGCCAAGCAATAGGACAAGAGGCAACGGTCAGTAACTGATGCACAGGAAGTTCCACCTGAATATGAGGAAGAACTTCTTTACTGTGCAGGTGGCCAAGCAGTGGAACAGATTGCCCAGAGAGGGTGTGGAGTCTCCCTCACTGGAGATATTTGAAAACCATCTGGATGCAATCCTGTGCAATGTGCTCTAGGATGACCCTGCTTGAGCAGGGAGGTAGGACAAGAAGATCCACTGTGGTCCCTTCCAACCTGACCCATTTTGTGATTCTGTATATGATCCCAGAGTGAGTATTGTGTATGGGTGAATTCATTCAATGAAGCTACCTAGAGGTGATTGGGTCCCAGGAGAGCTCCCCCTGAAGAACCAATCACAGCTCTTCTTGTTCACTCCTGTGAAATTAGATATCACAACTGCTGGAAGTGAGTTGGCAGAGTTGGCAAAGTCAGTCTGCTGCTGTGTCTGAGTGACTGTGTGTGTGAGAGGGCCCAGAGGTGGCAGGGCCCCCTTACCCCCTGGGGAAGAGGGGCCCTGGGCCCCTGTGCCCCCACAGCCCTGGCCAAGCTAGGGCTGAAGGCAGCATATAAGAATGTGTGTTGTGAGGGAAGAGACTCACAACAGCTGGAGGTAAAAGGGAGAGAGAGAGGCAAGCTCCTTGCAAGGAGGCCAGGCCTTCTTTTCCCCCCCCCCCCCCTTTCCAGCCATACTACAGAGCCCGGGACAGTTCATAACTGGACCGAATGCCTGCAGCAAAAGCTGAGCAGGTGCTTTTCTCTCTCACTGTAAGTGGGAGTGGATGCAAGGCTTAGTATTTTTAAGCTGAGCCAAAGAGGACGGGCTGATAATGAAGCAGCTCGGTTGCAGGGGAAAAAAAAACCCAGGCGAAATTGGAGACGGATCGAAGCAGGTTTGGAGGTGCCTACATTGAATTTAGACATGACTACCGAAATGGAAAACTACAGCAGCTATGGAAGAGAGAGAGAGAGAGAGAGAGAGAGAGAGAGAGAGAGAGAGAGAGAGAGAAAGTCACACAGCAGAGATTGGCATGGAACCAAGGAGCACGGACTCAAAACTATCTTCCTGGACTTCGTGAGGAAGAAAAGACTTCAGTAAAGAGCTGGAGGTTGGTGGAGGGGTGGATCAGAGGAAACCCTTTTTCCTGAACACTCCAATGAGAGAAAGACTGTTTACCTATCAGCCTAAGGGCTTCTCCTGGACTGAATTATGGGAGGGGCTCAGAGGCATGATAGAAGTGTGTAATATCATATATATATAGTTGCTTTTATTTTGTACAGTATTTATTTGTATAGAAATAAATGTATATATATTTTCCCTTCCCCCTACAGAGGTGTGCCTGCCTGAAAGTTTCTCTTTGGTGTTGAGGTAAAATTGTGGGAAGGTGGGGGAAGCTTGGAGATTGGATTTTTGTGGGGGTCAAACCACCACACTACCATACATGCTGCAGTAGTATAGAAATAGCAGATAAACCCCAGTAAATTGTCTTGTATTTATTCACAGAACTACATTAGTGGCAATCTAGATTTTTACTGATAACCCTTTAGTGTTTAAAATTTCCTTCACACACAAAATATAGCATATTTTTAAACATTCTGTAATACAATTTAGCCTTACATAAACACCAACATTTTATTAGTTTTGTCATGGGACACTGTATTGGGTTTATGTGGCAAGGTTTTAGTAGCATGATGGGCTGCATGGGCTTGGCCCCTGTGAGAAGAGGTAAGGGACTGCCCTGTGCCAGACAGATGACAGTTCCAGCTGGTTTGGCAATGGACCAACTGCTGGCCAAAGCTGTACCAATCAGCAAAGTTAGTGACACCTCTGGGATAATATATTTCAGAAAGGGCAAAAGGATGCATAGGCAGGGGAAGGAGTGAGGAGAAAAGGTGTGAGAAACAACATCGCAAATGTCAAGGTCAGAGAAGGAGGGGGAGGAGGTACTTCCAAGCGCTGGAGTAGATATGCCCCTGCAGCCCATGGAAGAGACCATGGTGGAGCAGGTATCCACACTAGAGCCCATGGAAGATCCCATGCCTGAGCAAGTGGATATGACCTAAAGGAAGCTGCAGCCTGGGGAAAGCCCACATCGGAGTAAATTCTCCTGACAGGAACTGCAGCCCATGAAGAGGACCCACTCAGGAGCAGGAGAGAACTATGAGAAAGAAGGGGTAAAAGGGAGGAACTGTTATTTTTTACTATAACTCCCCTGTTCCCCATTCCCCCTTCTGCTGATTAGGAACAAAGGGGTGAAGTTGAGCCTGGGAAAAAGGGAGTGGGGGAATGGTGTTGTTTTGTCTTTGTTTCCCTCCATCCAAATCAATTTTAATTTGCAATAAACTAACTTGAACTTTTCCCAAGTCAATCCCCCTATTTTTATCTTGACCCTGATGCCTCAGGGCTTTTCGGATTTTTTAATTTTTGTAGATTTTAGAAGTAGTTGTATAGTAAATGTAGATTTTAATGTAGCTGCATTATATCCCTTACCCTTTAGCATAGTAGTTACACATACCCAACCCTATTACCCCATTTCATATCAATCCCTCTAAATTCCGTTAGTGTGTTTAGACTTCTTTTCAAGGTAGAATTGTAGAATAACACCTCTGTTTAAGAACATCACTCCCTAGGCCTTGACCAGAAGATACCACACAGACACAGCAACCTTCAAACCCAGAACTTTGGAGGAGCTCCAAGGACTGTACATGCTGTGAAGAAGATGACAATGATGAAGAAGGGGTCCCAAATGCCCCCAGACCCAATTCCCAAAGGGGTGTGTCAGGGGGCAGAACTGGGCAGGACCAGGGGGTGGATAGATCTGGGATTGAATGGACTTTATTATAAAATCATAGAACCACTGTCTGGGGCACCTGTATTTGCCTGGGCCTGAGGCCTGATTAAAGGACCAGCTCTTTTTATCTTATCTTATACACTAAATTGGCCTGGAGTCTTTTTCTCCATGGTCTCTTTAGGCAACAACCCCAAAGCATTTTCATCTTATTTTCTCTCCCATCCTGTTGAGGAGGGGGAGTGAGAGAATAGCTGGACACAATACCAAAAATTTAAAAAAAAAAATCAGGCACATGTTAGGACTCTACATATAGTTGGTTCTTCTGATCTGTTTTTAGACATCATCTTAAATTTCCACCTTTCATTTTGCTTTTATGTCATAAAATAAAGCTTTATGACATGCAAAGCATTGGTTTAGATGAATTTCTATCACTAGCTCTCTATTGAGGGCATATGAAGTAATGAAATAGCCTCATTACATTTAACAAAGTGTGGCTTAAAACAAAAGTATTGGATTTACACAGCAAGGTTTTGGTAGTTGGAGGAGGTGACACCCTGCTTCCTGATACCCTGCCCCCTGATCAATATCAGCAGCACAGGCAGGATGCTGCCCACATTCTTTGTGTAATGTATGATCCTCTCAAATCACACTACCATTGGTGTGTAGAAGCCCAGAAGATAAGGGGCTAATGTGTATGTCTCAAACACTGATAGCCATGGAGCCAATCAAGGACTGTTGTGTAAGAACACGTTGTGCAAATGGGCAAAAAAGAACAGGATGTGGTTGGAGAAGGGGGCCATATGGAGTGCTTTTCTGGGAGTGCAGTGCTTTTCTGGGACAAACGTCCTTGTTCTGGCTCCTGAAGATAAGCACAACACAACACAGCGCAGGCACAGGAATGAGGTCGAGAAGTGGGCATGGACTGTCGACCAACAACCAACTTGGGGGGGGGATCGAGACCACCAAAGACCCCTGAAGCCCTCAGACTCATTTCCAGAAAGGTCTAGAAGAATGAACTGCACATGATAACTAATTTGCATAAAAAGTGAGAAACTTATCTCCAGGGCGGGGAAAACTTATCTATAAAAAGGTACCCCCACAAAGCTCGGGTGGCATCCCCCCAGGACCCTGGACACCCTGTCAGCCAGATCAATGCTGGACCCAGGACTGGTGATCTCCTTTCTTCTCCTATCTGACCTCTCTATCTCTCTTTCTCTCTTCACTCATTTTTTTACTTCTCTTGCTACTAGAAGATAAGGAACTAACTTCTACCAATTTCCATGCCAAGTGTGTAATTAACTAATAAAATTTTGTAAGGTTTTTTTTCAGACCCTCTGACATTTGACATTCCTTTGCAATCATGGGCATCTACGAATCTTGGGTGTTCCTTTCCTCTTAGGAGTGGAATGTGACATGGTGGAGTCAAGGGGAGGCACAAATCTTACCCACACTCAAAAGGCATTTGCATGATTGGAGGTTGCTGTCAAATGACCCAGCCATCAAGTGTACCTGGCAGTCGAGAGCCATCACATCATTTATGATCTTATGTTTGCTAATGGTGACTGAGCCAGATGGGCACATCATTGCTCATCATTCTTACTGCCTCAATAAAGCTTTGTTTTATAACATGTTGTCTGACTCTGTTAGGTTTCGGACCACAGGGGGTTGCACAGGTGGCTTTTGTGAAGAAATATCAGGGGCTGTTCCTGTGCCTAACAAAGGTGGTTCCAGCAAGATCTATAACGAACCCACCACTGGCCAAAGCTGAGCCAATCAGCAAAGCTGGTAGCACAGTGATAACATATTTAAGAAAGGGCAAAAACACTGCACAGCAGAGTGAAAAAAGGGGGGAAGAATGTGAGAAACAACCCTGCAGACACCAAGGTGAGTGAAGGAAGAGAGGGACGAGGTGCACCAGAGCAGAGATACCCTTGCAGCCCATGGCAAAGATGATGCCAGAACAGGTGGATATGCCCTGAAGAACGCTGCAGCCTATGGAAAGCCCATGCTGGAGCAGGCTCTTGGCAGGAACTGCGGCCCATGGAGAGGAGCCCATGCAGAAGCATGTTTTATTTCTGTGTCTCATTACATCTCCATACCACCTACCTGCCCACATATTTTCTACCTGTTTGATTTAAAATAGTCAATTTTATCATGTTTAGCAAATAATTTTTTTTTAAAAATCAATATAGAATTTTATATCAACATTCATCTCCAAAAAAGTTAGAAAAATTGCCTCAGAATATTTGTTATCTGAACCAAGAGAAGACCAGAGAAAAAATAAAAATAATAAAACACTGACCATCTATATGTTGGAACATAAAAATTTTCTAAATGAGTTTAGCAATCTTTATATAGACACAATAATCCCTACAGTAGGCAGTTATGGAATAACCTGTTCGGGGGAGATCTCCTTCTAACTCCATTAGTTTGACTTGTACCCCGAAGCAAAATAATTTTGATTCCTTTAAAAACATTTGTTTGTTTACTTGTTTAGATGGTGACTTTTAGGAAATCCTACCATGAATTAATTTACAAGAGAAGTTGAAATTTATGAATTGCCTTAAGCATTCATTAAATGTCTTAATTCTCCATTTATTGACTATTTTCTCTTTTGTCTCATAGTACTACGCTAGAAAAAAGAAAATTAGAAAAAAAAAATCCCACCCACACCAAAACCTGACAGCCACTCTCATTCTAAACAGCTTTATTAGTTTTGGTGCCAGAAGCATTCTGAAGCACCTTTATTTTACAAGGGACTTCCTATTTCTGAGGGACAAAAAGTTCCTTAAATTCAAACTAGTATATTATGAAAAGAAAACCACGACAACTGTTTGTACTCTTGCTTTATTATTACATCCAACATGGTCACTCTTATAAATTCAATCTATTACTGTTCCTAGGAGTCAGTTGCTGTGCAACCTAAAAGGTATGTGGTGCTTTCAGGTTAAAAAGCACTAATAAATCTGTAGCCCTTCTTATACATTTCTGACCAATTTGCTTAAAAAGTTTCTCTTCTCAAATAGTCACCACACACCTACAGATATCTTTTATTAAAGGGTTATACTAACAGATTTTAACAATTGCACTGGGCTTTGGCTGGGATAGAATTAATTTTCTTCAGAGCAGCTTGTATGGTTCTGTGTTTTGGATTTGTGATGAAAACAGTGTTGATAACACATCCATGTTTCAGCTATTGTTGAAGAGTGCTTATGCAGCATCAAGCTCTTTTCTATTTCTCATACTGCCCTTCCAGCAAGTAGACTGGGAGTGCTCAAGAAGTTGGGATGGGACACAGCTGACCAAAAGGATATTCCATACCATATGACATCACTAGGCAATAAAAGTTTCACATTGACTCCAAGTTGGTTTTGTAAAACTGTGCTTTTCTGGTTTTACTAATTATTTTCAATCTTAAAGATTCTGCAGGCAAAATTAGATATCTACAAATACCTCCACAGGATCAGTGTTTTCAATAATATTTTAGCAAATCCATTGAAGAGAGAAGAAATGGTTAAGAAGTGAAAAATATGGCTTTTCTCCTATAAATTGTTCTATAGTAGCATGACTGATAACATCTATAGGAAATCGGAAATCTGGCTTATGCCTTTTGCTCTTCAGTTGTATCCATATAACAACAGATGGAGTATAAGGTGCGGATATTTGCTGACTGGGCAGATGTCTATTGCCAAATGAAATATATAACATCTGAGCATTGACTGCATTTTCTTCAATAGTAGCATAAATTTAGTTTACCTTTCCCCAGATAATTATTCTGATGAAATCTGTGGTTTTGAAACCTCTACCTCTCTTTCAAATAAGATAGAGGGCACTATCAGAGAAACTATTTCCTTAGGAACACAAGAATAAAAGCATGTCTCAAAAGTTATTGCGAAGGCTGAGATAACTAGTCTATACAACACCCAATTTGTGCACCGCAAAACATTTCATACTACTTGGTCAAGGTTTTCTACAGGGACCTCAAAAAAGAATAACAAAATGAAGGCTGCTTTGAAAGCAAATGTCAGGGGGAAGGGGGGGAAGAAGAGAAAATTTCTTCCTAAGAGAGCATTCATGAATGAGAACTGCTTTTCTAACTGATATTTTGTTTCTTCTCCATAATTCATAAGTGTCCAATGTTTTTTCTAAAGCAAAACCAAGCTTTTTTTTTTTTTCTCCTAGTGGGCTTATAAAACAAACCATAAAGAGAAGTTACTTCATCATGGTAGTGAAGCACTGGAACAGGTTGCCCAGAGAAGTTGTGGCTGCCCCATCCCTGGAAGTGTTCAAGGTCAGGCTGGATGGGGCTCTGAGCAACCTGGTCTAGTGGGAGGTGTCCCTGCCCATGGCAGGTGGGGTTGGAACTAGATAATCTTTAAGGTCCCTTCCAACCCAAACCATTCTATGATTCTAGGAAAATGTTCCAAGGCTGTTCTTTAGCTTCCCCCATTATCTGAATTCCAAATATCCCTCTAAAAATCTAGCATTTTGTCTTCCATTTCACAGGCTTATATCTGCATGTTAGTAAACAGTAATTCTAAAAAATTAATCAATATTTTCCTAATACAATATTACTTTATTGTTAGCTCAAAATTAGGTTTAATTCAAAAGGATTGATAATGTGATTAAATAAAACAAAAAGGGAATCACTGAAGATAAAAATATCCCCATTTTGTGCCATGTAAGTATGGGTGTAAGAGGCAATTAAACATTTCATCGTGGCACTAAATGAGAGAGAGAGAGCAGAGTAAATTCAAGTAAAGCAATTATAGAGGAAATACACGTGGGATTTATGTGGCTAAGGGGGTGTGAAGAACTAGATAGCTACATAGTATCAGTGGTTTTCTTCTTTTAAAGTAATTTAAAAATAGGTTAAAACCCACAGTAGATATGTTCTGTCATTGTTTTTCTACATAGAACTGTAATTAGGTAGCAGAAAGACACTATGTTCATAAGAAAGATAGCATGTACATTTTTTGTAAGAAGACATGCCCTTCCTAACACAGTATAAACTAGGGTTAATAGACTATGAAACTATTTTAGAACATCTACTGAGATAATACAACTTGATACAGAAACTGAATGACAACCATGTGGATCAACATGGCATGGTTGGACCACCTTAATTAAGAAAACATAACCAGGTAGATGGCTCTTATTCCTATGGAACTATACATTAAAGACTTCTTTACCTCTTCAGAAACAAATGTGTTCCTAAGAAAGACAAACACACAGTGTTGTGTGCTCTAAATATGCACAACTCCTTTGAGTTTACTGAAAACTTAGTGGTTTCTATACAAGCAGGTTAAATTCTACTAGTAGCATGAGCTGAAGAATTCAGAAAGGCTCTGAATCAGTGCATGAAAAAATAATACAAGCAAATATTCCATGTAGAACAAATATGTTTTTAAAATAAAATGAAAATGTTAGTTGATGAGAACAGAATGCTGGGAATTCAGAGGTACAGCCATAAAATTAAATTACACTTGCACCCAGAAATGACAGCTAATTGCGCTGAAGAATCTTATATAGTACCAATTAGCCCTTCAACCTCTACTATTAGCTACTAATCACACCTTCAAGATAATTTTAAAGGATTTCTAATCCTGCTGTGTTACTCATAGGTAACATAGGCCCTCCCTATTGATATACAAGATACTTTGGAATATTACAAGTACTGCAGCATGTCAAATAACTTCCAATAAAAAATATATAAATACCATTCATAATAAATAACCACAGAGCAATTTACATCATTTTTTCCCCTTTGGAAATGATGTCTCTTCCCATATTATAAACTGGGAAGGAAGAAAAGCTGAGGAAGAGAAAGCGCTCGAGGCTCCCCTCCCCCTTCCCCCAATGAATAGTGAAGCCCAATGGAGCAGTCCCAGCCTAAATGTTACAAGGAAGGAGGAGGTAAAAGCTGGGGTGGAGGCGGGGGGGAGAAGAAAGGGATGGAAAAGCAGGATTGCAAGCCTGTACAGAACAGTTACATTCACCTGAATCGTGGAAAGCTGTGTTGTTGTTCTTGCTGGTGGTGGCTGTTGCAGGTGACGATTAGGAAGCAGATAGAAAGCAGTGGAAGAGCAGTTGTTGTTGATGAGTAACAGTCACCAGGACTACGGTGACTATGGCGCTTGATTCACAAGGCAACAGTTGCTATAACTCACAAAAGAGAGAGAGCAAGCAAGAGAGGAGGAGGCAGTGGCCCAGCCGAAGAGACCCGGAAGAGGCAGGGCCTTCAGTATGACGGACGGCTTCAATGGCCGGCTTCAATGGCCGGAGGGGAGGAGGATCTGTTTCCTCAAGGGGGAAAGAAAAGAAGGTTGGTAGGGACGTATTAACTCTTCCACCTCGCTAAGGGTGTGCAAGGGCGCATTCTATCCCCAATAAAGTAGCACTAGTATGACAATGGTCTATCCATGGATGTAAGATCATACTACATCGGAGTGGGCAAGGAGGGAACCTGTAGTGGTGGCTAATTGTTCAAATGGATAGCAACTGCCAGGCGGAAACCCGAGTGGGAGAGGAGAGAAGAGGGGGTGTGGTCATATCAGCATATTTGTCTCCTGCGTGGATCATGCTCACCGACATCCTGACGTCACATCCGATTAGCGAATAAAATAAACGGGGGGGGGGGGGGGGGGGTGTGCAGGGATCTCTGTTCAGTAGTTTACTTTGATTTTCCACCCTGCTTGCTTCCTGCTACTTGGAAGCAGTTCAGAGTGAACAGGAAGTTCTCCTTTGTGCTAACAGCTTATCACCTTTTCCATTCCTTTTTCCATCAGAAAGTAACAGTGAAGAGCCGCTGATTGATGGGGTATTTGTTGACTGCTGCCATTTAAAGTAGGTGAGACTGTGGCAGCAGCTGTACTGCCTTCATTAGCAAAGCTGAACATTTTCTGTAACTGCTGTACACACTTGGCCTGCTGGACTCAGCACATGCACAACCAGCATGTGCATTACCAGCTCTCTTGTGCCAACCTTTCCCTTCAGCAATGTTCCTCATAGACCCCCACCCTTCCCCACATATGCCTTTCCTTAGAATTCAACTTGCTTCACTTCAATTCCTTCCCTGAACACACTTCATTCTGCATGCTGCCACCAGAGCAATACTCTTTAAATTCCTTTCTTCATCCTGTTTCCCCTTAATCTTCCATATCACCAGTGATTCTCTGCTCCTTATAGTCATGGGGCTACAAGATATTGAAGATGACTGCTTGTTTAAGGGATATAAGGGATCTTGCATATTGGAGGCAATATACAATGTGAGAATTTACACAGCACCATGCCTATTTTTCTGCAATGCATAAATATCTAGTAGCCATTGTGATCCCATATATCCCTGTAACTCCAATACATGCAAACCTGTAGCTCTTTTGCACATTTTGTAATCTATAAAATTACTGTTGTATGCAGCCCATTCTACCATCTACATAGCCAGTAATATTTGTCTGTAATACATATATTGGTGTGGTGGGTTGACCCTAGCTGGACACCGGATACCCACTAAAGCCACTCTCTCACTCTCCTCTGCAACTGGACAGAGGAGAGAAAATACAATGAAGGGCTCATGAGTTGAGATAACGACCAGGAGAGATCACTTACTGATCACCATCACAGGCAAAACAGACTCGAAGTGGGGATATTAATTAAATTTATTACTAACAGAATTAGAGCAGGAGAATGAGAAGTAAAATCTTAAAAAAAACACCTTCCCCCCACCCCTCCCTCCTTCCAAGTTCTACCTCTTCCTCCCCAGTGGCACAGGGAGTGGGGGTTACGGTCAGTTCATCACAGGTTTTTTCTGTCACTGCTTCCTCCCCTGGGAGAGGAGTCCTTCCCCTGCTCCAGTGTGGGGTCCCTCCCATAGGAGACAGTCCTCCATGAACTTCTCCAGCATAAGTCCCTCCCACAGGCAACAGTTCTTCACTAACTGCTGCAACATGGGTCACTTTTCCACAGGGTGCAGTCCTTCAGGCACAGGCTGCTCCAGCATGGGTCACCCACAGGGCCACAAGTCCTACCAGGAAAATCTGCTCCAGTGTGGGCTCCTCTCTCTACAGGTCAGCAGGTCCCTGCCAGGACCCTGCTCCAGTATGGGCCTCCCATGGGATCACAGCCTCCTTCGGGCATCCACCTGCTCCAGCATGGGTCTCTTCCATGGGCTACAGGTGGATCTCTGCACCCCCATTAACCTCCATGGGCTGCAGGGGGACAGCTTGCTTTACCATGGGCTGCACCACAGGCTGCAGGGGAATCTCAGCTAGGGCACCTAGAGCACCTCCTCCCCCTCTTTTTTCACTGACATTGGTGTCTGCATTGTTGTTCACATGTTTTCACTCCACTCTTCTCTGGCTGCAATTTTCATGTACCCAACAACTTTTTTTCTCCTTCTTAAATACATTATTCCAGAGGCATTACTACCATTCCTGATTGGCTCAGCCTTGGCCAGCGGCAGGTCCATCCTGGAGCCAGCTGGCATTGACTCTGCTGGACATGGGGGAAGCTTCCAGCATAGGGGTATTCCAGAGAATTCTCAGAAAGAGAGGCTCCATTTTGGATAGAAAGCAAGTAATTTTTATATTGCCGTATTGGGTTTGCGTGGCAAGGTTTTGGTACTGGGGGGCCTACAGGGGTGGTTTCTGTGAGAAGGTGGCCAAAGCTGAGCCAATCAATGACGGTGGTAGCATCTCTGTGATAATATATTCAAGAAAGGGGGAAAAAATGCTGTGCAACAGCAGTTGTGTGAGCTCTCCAGCTAATTCTGTAGGAAACAGTGCCAAAAGAAAAATTAGTATTTTAAATTTTCAAAATATTAACTGGCTAATTGGTTCATTATCCTGTATTAAGGAATTAATCTTCCACTTCCTTTACTGGTACTTAGTTAATATGAACAGGAGCTTGAACAGGGACAACATTTATTGGAAAAATAAATTTTGCATAGAAGAAAAACTGGTGATGTGTGGAAGCAGATATCAGGGAGGGATAGGACCATTGGACTGACTTTGAATAGAGGATGGAGATATGAGAGATGAGTTCTGATAAATACATACCTTAGGTGAAAGTAGAAAAAGAAGAAAGGGAGAACAGGATCGAAATCTTCAGAATAAGGGTAGGAGAAGGAGGGTATGAGAAATGTTAATTCTGTGTAGTATAGAGGGATTATTATCAAATATAGTAATTCTTTGTTTTTGACTAAAATGTTACAAAATATTTTTTAAATGAAACTTTCTTCAAGTTTTTTCCTTCAAAACTGTTGTTTTTCTTTTCTCTTTTCTTTTCTTTTCTTTTCTTTTCTTTTCTTTTCTTTTCTTTTCTTTTCTCTCTTTTTTCTTTTTGTTTCTTTTCTTTTCTTTGATCATAATGATGTACAGTAGTGTATTTTGTATGGTGCTCTCTAGTGTTTCTCAATTTTAATTTGAAAGGAAATAAAGTCCAGAAATTAGGGTGTTAATTGGGAGACCTATTCTAAGTTCCCTGCTGTGTTACAGATTGTGTGTGTGGTCTGGAGCAAATTATTTGAATATTTCCAGGGATGGGGTATCTACCATCTCTAAGGGCAACCTGTTCCAGTGTTTCACCACCCTCACTGTAAAAAGTATTTTCCTCATATCTAGTCTAAATCTACCCTCTTATAGTTTAAAATCATTACCCCTTGTCCTATAGCCACAGGCCCTGCTAAAAAGTCTGTCCCTATGTCTCGTATAAGCCCCCTTTAATTTTTGAAAAAAAGAAGAAATGTGTTAGTTGAATTAACTAGAAATACGAGAGTCCTACTGGTATTTCTGACTGTTATTTTCTAACCTATATCTGATTAATTATTAATCTCAAATACTAACAGAAATTGTTGTAGTTATAGATCTCTTAAATGTCACATAAATCTTTACTCAAATTTTATATTCTTAATCTGTTGCCCTCTAGCAGGTTCTTAAAAGTGCTTCTTGAACCAACTTTTTCCAGAGAATTAGACCAAGTTTCCCTTTTATTTAGGCAACACTCGACTATATCATTACAATCTGTTTTACTAGCACTGCTGAAACCTTTAGTATCTTTATTGTTGTTTTGTGAGAAAAGCTATTTCAAAAAAAAATCAGTAATAATGGCTGTGCTATTATATTTCAATTCTGATATCAAGTTTCAGTAATTTAACCAAAGTAGTTCCCTTCCTTCCATTCTTTGGTCCCAAATCCTTGATGTTTGTTACTCAAATATTTCATTTATTATTGCCATCCAGTTTTCTAACCAGATTAGAGATAGTCCTTTGATTACCTGTCATTTTTCTGAATTCTATTCTCATCAATAGTAATACTTTACTACTCTCCTGTTTGCCTGATTTTATTTACTTAAAATCAGAAGTGGAGATTACATGAATCTTTCCCAACCTTCTTTCCTGACTTCTTAGTTTAAAGCTCTTAAGAACATTGGACTAAATAGTGCAATGCTGTTTTTCATGTTTGGTCCATAATTTAAAAAGAGTAATCACAGAACCAGTCCTGAAGCTATTATTTTAGCGTGCTTTTGGCCTTCCCCTGTACAAACAAGAAAAATTCCAGGTTCACTTCTGTATCCACCTGGTAGCCTAGAACAGTGGCCTCCAAACTTTTTGATCCTGCACCCTTATCGGTACAAAAGTTTTTTGAGCATGCACCCCCACTATATGTCTATGTATTTATTTATAAATCATATACACACATTACTGTACTAATATATTATGCACACTATAAAGCATGCACAAAAATAAAGAAATAAAAGGAACAGTATTTTTAAAATATTTTTATTTCATTTATTAATGCTACAAAAATAATTTTTGCTCTTGCTAAAAAATATTATTAACTTTTAGTGAGACCAATGTGATTAAATATGCTTCATTATTTTTTAAAATCTTGGTTTAGTGCTTTGTGATACAGCAATTCAAAGGTCTGGTTCTAAGTTCAGTTTATTTTGATACTTGGTTTTAATGGTAGTTGTAGCTGGAAAAGAGACCTCACAAAGATACACAGATCCAAATGGAAGAAGTACATCATTGCCTGTGCTTACTAAATCATAACAGTAATTTTTCAATTCCATCCAAGAGTTATGCAAAGTCCTTAGTTGAAATTCAGTGTTGTGGTTTAACCCTGGAAAGGCAGCTAAGCACTACACAGCTGCTCAGTCACTCCCACTCCAGTGAGATGGGGGAGAGAATCAGAAGCATGAAAGTGAAAAAATTTGTGTGTTGAAATAAGGACAATTTAATGGGTAAAACAAAACCTGCATACGCAAACAAAGCAAAACAAAGAATTAATTCACTGCTTCCCATTGACAAGCAGGTATTTAGCCATTTTCCAGGAAAGCAGGGCTTCATTGTGCATAGCGGTTAGTTGGGAAGACAAGTGCCATAACTCTGACCATTCTCCCCTTCTTCCCTGCAGCTTTTAGTGCTGAACATGATGTCATATGGTATAGAATATCCCTTTGGTCAGTTTGTTGTCCCAAATACCAGCTTCTTACCCAGTGCGCAATACCAATTCTCACAATGAGGCAAGATATTTCTATTTCTTTATTCTAGTTTGTGCAAAGTAGGGAGCTGGTTGGTAACCCCCAAAAGGCTGGCTTCCCAGTCATCAAAACTTTACACTATTTATACATTTAATAAACAAAGGCATCAGCATTCATTTGAAGCTGAGTCAAGGGAGGTTTAGGTTGGATATCAGGAAAAAGCTTTTCACTTAGAGGGTGGTTGAGCACTGGAACAGGCTCCCCAGGGAAGTGGTCATAGCACCAAGCCTGACAGAGTTCAAGAAGCGTTTGGACAATGCCTCTCAGGCACATGATGTGATTTTTGGGATGTCCTGCACAGGGCCAGGAGTTGGTCTTGATGATCCTGATGGGTCCCTTCCAACTCAGCATATTCTATGATTCTATGAATGGTTACAGATTACAGAACTTTCTCTTTAATTAGTACTCAAACCCTCACTTGCCAGTTATATCTCTCACTTGTCATGCTAATTAGTCCACAGGCACAGTTCTTCCCTCTATTTGAGTCAAGGGTCTATTTTGAGTAGGGGGTCAGTGGGTTGATGGTTGTGATCTCCCCTGCCGGAATTACCTTTCCTCCAGTTACTGCTTAGTCCTGGCTGACTTCACTTCTGGTGGCTCTCATCAAGACAGCCCATTCATCTTGGGACTGTGTTCCCTTTTCCTTAAAACAAAGGATTAGACAAGCCTACAAGTTTCTATAAGTTTCACAACGCAATTGCTTAATCATAACTGCCTAGCTATAGCTACTGATTAACAACAGCAAAAAAAGATTGCAAGGTTTGGTTCAAATCTTGAGGGACTAGATATCAAGTTGGGGTCAACTGTTATGGCTGTGTCCCACTCAACTTCTTGTTCACCCCCAGCCTACTCCCTGGTGAGAAGGCTTTCTGAGAAGCAGAAAAGGCCTTGATGCTGTATAAGCACTGCTCAGCAATAGCTAAGGCATGGGTGTATTATGAACACTGTTTTCAGCACAAATGCAAACCTTAGCCCCATACCAACCACTATGAAGAAAATTAACTCTATCCCAGTCAAAACCAGTATCCCCATCTTCCCTCATGTCAATCAGTTGTTCTTGCAAATTCATAGAAAGGTGTTACAGTTTTATAGTTTTAACAAATGGGTTCAAACCCTTCTGAAACTCTTCATTTGGAAGATTTTTAAGCAGGTTAGAAAATTCTGTTTCCAAATTTTTTAAGTGCAAAAATATGAAAGTTTTTATTGGTGACGCACTTGATTATATGGACCCATCGAATTCCATGTCCAGTGTTTCTTTTTCACTGCTGTGGTATTTACTGTAGTTGGAAGTTGTGTCCCCTCAATCATGGCATCCTGAGCTGTGTTTTGGGTCCCTGTCTCAACTATGCTCCTCTGATGATGCTGAACAGAGGTTTGAGAGGCACAGGCCAAGCCCCAGTACTGTGCTAAGAGCCACTGGGTCTCATTGGGGTAGGCAAGGCACCCTTCTGTCAAGTGGCACTTGTTCAGGTGTAAAATCCCAGGCTATCAGAGGTGATAAGCACCCTAGACATCTGCTCAAAATTATCTGCACACCTTGCCACCCAGGAACTGACTGTCTTGGGGTATGTTTCACTGTGGCCTCACTAACAAGTAGTTTCCTCCAGAATGAAACCAAGTTCCACATACCCATCAAAATGTCAATATTAGATAACAGGATCAAACATCTTACATAAGAATGTGCAAGAACCTTGGTATCCTGTGCAACAAAGCCAGACACATCAGTCCCAGAGGACACGAGGAAGGTGTAATCCCCCATTCTTGCTGCAAAATAGCCCACACAGAACAGGAATGGCATCAATGCCAGGGCTGAATGCATTGTCACTGCTTTTATCAAAATGTTCCCAGGCACAGCGAAATAGAGAAATAAGCAGTGCAGCAAACAGCAAGAGCTGAAAGCAGCCACTAACAAGCCCTAAACTCTGTTACACAGTAGAGTGAACAAGCTCTGTGACCAGCACAGAACCCTGCCAGTTAACAACTACAACAGGTATAGCATGCTCAGATTAAAACTGTCATTATCTCAATCCCCACGTTGGGTGCCAAAAAGAGCTGTGGTGGTTTGACCCTGGACAGCAGCCAAACTCCCTCTTTGGGAGAGAAAAGTAGAAGAGGAGACTTGTAGAGTGAGATAATGACAGTTTAATAAGAAACACAAAATCTGCATGCTCAAGCGAAGCAAAAAGACTAATTCGTTCACTGCTTCTCATTGGCAGGCAGATGTCCAGCCTCTTCTTGGGAAGCAGAACCTCAGCATGCGTAACAGTTGCTTGGGAAAACAAATGCCATAACCACAACCGTTCCCCCCCTTCTTCTGCATAGGCTGCTATGTAGGAAGTTAACTTTGTAACTCAATCCTAGCCAGACTCAGTGCAGAGTCAGATGGATAGTTGGGAGAGAAACAATCCCCAGTGAGGTGCTACAAGAAATCCAACTGTTACCCAATCCTGAGAATAAAAATAAGTTACATGCTGTGCTAGGGACTTTAGGATTTTGGAGGACACATATTCCAGGATTTAGTATAATAGCACATCCACTCAATAACTTGCTAAAGATAAATGCAGTCTGGGAATGGAATCCACAACATGAAGAGGGTCCAGGGTTCTTGAAACTATTGCATCTCTGAGATCTTTCTTTCATCTTCTCCAGTTGCATGGGACCTCTGATACCAAAAAACCTCAGAATAAAAGAACTGCTCAGAGACTTTGCATCTTTAAGCAGCAAGGTATTTGTTTATTCAACATTGGGAACAAGGCAGTTTGCACTGCACAGACTTGCTCTGCTCAAAAGTGCAAAAGCAAGCCATTTTATACACTTTAGATACATGGTTGCACCTTCTAACATACATATTAATAAGTAGGTTGGTCTCTGGGCGGAGACTTTCCAAAATTCTCTTTGGACATGCACAATCTTTTACTGTGGTGGTCGACACCCTGAGCCTTCATCCCCTGGTGGTCGTTCCGATGTTCTTCCTCAATCTGACCTTTTCAACTTTCTTTCTTAGGTGACCTGAATTCTTTAAGCTTGCAAAATCCTGGCTCTGGGCCTCCTATATCTAATTCAAACATCTAGTTTACCTGATTTATTACCTTGATTACTCTTTCTATAATGAAACTTTGGTCCAGTAAACGGAACAGAACAAGACATTAACCAGTGCTCTCACAATGTTCTTTTTTTAAGCAGTTATCTTCTCCTGGCTCAGCAGAGCAAGGTGTACCAGCTTAGTTGCCGTTAACTCTTTTTGTGCCTTTCTGCTGATGCCAGCTCAGCTGATGCTAAGAAAAATACTCAGGAGCAGTTAATTGAGGGTGAGATAAGGAAAGGGTTTAATTTGTGCCAAGGCATAGATATTACAGGACGTGCGCTGGCTGTGCCTGAGATGTTACATTTTATAATACTGCTTGACCAATCCAAGTTTTGCCCATCCCGTAGCCTTTGCTCTGGTCCGCCCTGGGCCCACCCCCTGGGAATTGGGTCTGGGGACTTTTTGGGACCACCTCTTCATCATTCTCATCATCCTCAGAGCACATGGTCACCCAGTTCTTGACTCTGTTCTGTTGTTCAGGCCAAGATATGTGTTCTCTAAACAGCATAGGCCTTGCCTTGACAAGAGACTAAACATTTCTACTGAATTCAGGGGTAGGATTGATATAGGGAGCATGGAATGGGGTAGGAGGGTTGAGGAATGTGTAAACTAAAGGGTGCTAAAGGGTGAGGAATACAATATAGCTACTTCTAAAATCTACTTCTACTATAATTACATATAAAGCTTATAAAAATTAGCAAAGTCAAAAAAAACTAAAAGGATCTTAAGGCATCACTGCCATCACCTCCCTGGTTAGCCAGGACTACAGAAAAATGATGGAGGGTGGCTTGGCGAGCCACCACGTGATGGCAACTACGTCATAGCTTTCCTGCTGCACAATGGCTTCCAGCTCCTCCTGTTTGTTACCCACACTGCTGCATTGGTGTAGATGCACTTGAGCTGGGCTATTGATTTCACCCCCAACACTGGCATTCCACCCCTAGGCTCACCTCTGTCGAGCCTGGTCTTATCCCCTTCCCCCTTCAAACCTAGTCTAAATCCCTCTCAGTCAGTCTCGCCAACTCACAGGCTAGAATCCCTTTCCCGATTTTAGACAGGTGAACTCCATCTGTCTCCAGCAGGCCTGGTGTTGTATAAACTGCCCCATGATCAAAAAAGACAAAATTCCATAAATGGCACCAGTCTTTAAGCCATGTGTTTATCAGGTGGGTTCTCCTGTTCCTTGCAGCATTCTTCCCTGCTACCGAAGGGATTGAGGAAAACACCACCTGTGCTCCTGTCCCTTCAATCAGTTGCCCTGTTACCTAAAATGGAAGAAAAGAACTTTCTGGATAATATTAATATAGATAAAGTAGATAGCAGTCTTTAATTAAAGCACTTTAAGACACACTACACACAAAAGTATACTGTAGTGTACAATACAGTATTGGGCTTTCACAATGTTATAGCTCTAATTAATTATCCTATCTAATGGATGTGTCCAATCCGAAAATTATCCACCCCTCAGAACCTCCCACAGGGTCGCCCCTTGGCATGCCTTCCTGGAATTGAGTCGGAGGTCTCAGGACCCCTTTCTTCCTCATCTTCACCATCCTCATGTCATGCACGTCTCGTCCCTTCTTTGGAGCTTCTTCAAGGTCTCCAGGTTGCTTTGTCTACAATGATATCTTTCTAGGCACATGTCCCAAACAAGACATACTTGCTAAGCCCTTTTCCTTGAAGAGAACATTAAACAAAACTGGAAGAATTTCGGGAATTCTATATGAAGCGTGAGAAATGAATTTCAGTTAACTGCCTTTCCCAAAGTGTTAGAAACTATACAGCTATATTAAAAATCTACATGCTACAAATTTTAAGAATTCTAAGGCATCAGCCCCAGTGCCCTGAAGTCCTTTTTGGTTGGCCTAGGACTCTCCCTTACAGGAGGAGATTGAATATTGTTAAGTGAAGAAGAAGCAAGAGGTTACTGGGGCCATGGTTCATTTTTAACTACCACCCCAGGGGATCACAATTATTCCTCGACTGCATGAGTAGCTTAGTGGACAGGAGGAATAGACCCTCAAGAGAGAAGAGACCCAGTGGTTATCAGTACCACTGGATTGTCCAACCCAGCTGCCTCTGTTCAGAAGACAGCTTGTATCCAGACTATTGTAACAGACAGATAACATACAAATGCCAAAAATTATGTTTCGCCAT
>NW_020885033.1:389436-417347 GCF_003945725.1 Corapipo altera
ATTCGAATATAAAAATTCTTTCTGCAATATTTTAGCAGATTGTAACAACTATGTATGAAACAGATATGTTAAGGAGATTCCCAATGTTAACCCCTATTGATCTGGCCAGGTGTACCCCTCTTATCTTGGGCCTTACAAATAGTCTTAAGACCTTTGTAGCAAACTCCCAGAACTTTATATGGGAGACCTGTGCCCAGAATGCAGCAGGTACCCTACATGCACGAGATCAGGATGCTCGCCCTAGGCAAGGACAACCAGTACATGTAACTACCTGGAATGAGTTCATGCAAGAGATAGTGAACTATGAGCACCATATGGGTTGGATTGGGTCAACTACTGTCAAGGCCCCAAATCCCCCACAATGGCTTTGCCAGGTTCAAACTGCTAAACCCAAATCAAAATAGAACCCAAAAAATCCAAATCAAAATAGAACCCAAAGTCTGGTAAAGAACATAACAATCTTTGGCATAGAGCTGTAGCACTGGGAGTGCGATGGCAGGTATATGACACACCCACTGCCAACCTCCAATTCTCCTCCTTTAGTGCCAATCACTGACGGAAAGGCTCAATTTAGCAGGGAGAAATCATCTGGCAGGAAATAAATCAGTTCCTGATAAACCCGTGCCATCAGCTCCACAAGGCGATTTATTTGATTTTGTAAATACTCCGCCAATTTGCATACATGGGGATGAAGAATGGTCTTATACAGATGATGATTACAATTGGGTAGTGGACTCAGATGAACCAAAAATTATTAAATTATTAGAAGTGTCCACACCTCTACCACCCTCTACGGTCATTAATGTGAGACAATATCCCTTGCCAGCTGCCAGCTGAAGTCGGTGTTTTCCCAGTCTGTGGGTGGAAGCCCAGTACAGTTGGGAATTGACAGGGTGGTAACTGATTTGGAGAAAAGAGGTATTATTGATGTCAGATGAAGTTATGAAATCCACAAAAAAGTTCACACAAACTATGGGTTGGTCTTGAAACCATGACAACAGGATGCTGGAGCAATGGAGCAGTGAACAGTCCCTAGGAACAGAATACTATAAATTCTTATTTTGTTGCCAACTAATTGTTCAGTGGATTCAAGCAGAAACTGTAATGGAGTGTAAGGTTAAATAATAGCTTGGTAGTAGCTGATCAGATGAAAATATAACCTCAAGTTACCTTAGATGATTATAAAGCTAAAAAGCACACCCCTGCGGGAATTTGTATATGTAAATGATAGTATAATGAACTGGACCAAGACCACCATATGCACATTAAGAATTTTGTTATATAAACAGGAGTGACTGATCACATGTTTCTTAATCATTCTCTCTTTGTTACCTTTTTGTATCAAAGACTGCTTGTTTCCAGAAGGTGTGCTGGCTGTGTTAGATGCCTGGCACCCTATTCTGCAGAAAGGTGATAAAATCAAATATCTCGACTCAGTGTGTTGATTGGCTCTTGCACACGGGGTGAAAGAATCCTGCTTTAAGGAAAACAGAACCCCACCTGGAAATTCACTCTGAAAACTTTTGAGATCAGAGTGTATTGGGACGAAGTTGGGATGTTATTTTTTGGTCTGTGTTTGGCCCTAGCCACCTGCAGAAGTTTATAGTTTTTCCTGCCAAGTCCTCTGATAAAGCAGTGAACTTGGCCTTGGAGGGAGAGCTTCTGTGTAAACTGTTTTAATTGGTCTATTGTGATTGGTCAATGGCTCGTCAAGGGCATTTGGAGGACAAAGTGATGAGTAGATGATGAAGGCTCTCCCCCAGCCTCAATTGGGAAAGACCCCCTTCAACTCACTGCGCCTGCGTGAGGGGATTTCCAAGGTGCTCACGCATGCGCAGGAGGTGTGCACTTACATAACCAAGGGGGTGGGATTGAGAACCCCTGACGGGGGCGGTACTGGCCACACCTCCCCGGGGCAGGTGCTCTCAATGAACTTTATAAAGACAGACACGTTTTCCTTTGGGGTGTGGTGCCGGCTCTTCACGATGGACCAAGTTGCTTCTAGCGGGGACGCCTGCTTGAAGTGGGAGCCTGCCACCCCTTCAGAACACGCAGCTGCTGCAGAGAGACTTCATTACTGGTTAGGATGGGTAAGATTATCTTATAGGTGACACCTGGGTGAGTATGGGGTGTCGAGCCTTCTTTCTGGGGTCTTTTGTGCACTTTTTCCTCTGCCCCAATCCTTTTCCTTCAGGCGCCTGTTTTTCCCCTTTTTCCTGTTTGCCACCTTTCATAATAAATAGCTATTTTGCCAACCAGCAATGGTGTTTGGTCTTTTCACGCTCCAGAATCCCTCGAACCTGTTTTTCCCTGATATAGTTTCCCCCTCCCCGTTACACAGAGCAATTTAAATGCTACTTTACACTTGCCTACGAGTACCTACCTTGAAGTTTGGCATGCTTTATGAGCATTGATTTTATTTCTTTAAACTGATTTATTTCATTTTGCCTATGTAGACATAACTTCAGGCTATGTTTCACAATATTAAACATTCCATAGCAATGTCAGTTTCAGGTATTTCTGTCTCTGTTCTCCATGACCCCTTGCCAACACAGCTATTTCTGCAGCCAGATATAAACTTAGTTATGGTACTTCTCTGCCCTGAAGTGGAAAAGGAGTAGGAATATGCAAGCCTAGCATTATCGACAAACTCTTTTTACTGTCAATCTATGTCCTAAAGGTAACTCTTGCCACCATGGTTCTTCATTGCTTTTTCTTTGCTTAAAATACGGTTAGACAAAATGAGATGATGTAATGGCTTGCCAGCACCTCAAAAGATTATCCTATTTCTTTTTTATGCTGCTGGCCCTGATTACTCCTTTGATTCCCCCATAACACACACACCACCACCACCGCTTCCTTATTTTTGCCAGGGTAGTTTTCTATTGGTTTTAACTGAATTCTCACACCAACAGATCAGTGTGTACCAGAGTCAGCATATGGGAGAGAGATTATCTCATTAGCTATTTGACTATCTGTCATGGTTTAACCCCAGCTGGCAGCTAAGCACCACACAGCCATTTGCTCATTCTCCCACCACAGGGAGAGAATTGGAAAAGTTAGAAAACTTGTGGGTTGAGATAAAGACAGTTTAATAGGGAAAGCAAAAGCCACACATGCAAGCAAAACAAAATAAGGAATTAATTCACCACTTCCCATGGGTAGGCAGATGTTCAGCCATCTCCAGGAGGGCAGGGCTCCATCACATGTAAGTTACTTGTGAAGACAAATGCCATTATTCCAAACATCCCCCCCCCCCCCCCCCCTCCCCCCCCCCCCCCCCTTTATATACTGAGCATAATGTCATATGATATAGAATATCCCTGTGTTCAGTTTGGGTCACCTGTCCCAGCTGTGTCTCCTCCCAACTTCCCATGCATCCCCAACTTGCCAGAGTGGCAGTACAAAAAGCAGAAAAGGCCTTGGCTCTGTGTAAGTGCTGATCAACAGTAATTAGAACATCCCTGAATTATCAACCCTGTGTTCAGCACAAATCCAAAACACAGCCCCATACCAGCCACTGTGAAGAAAATTAGCTCTACCCCAACCAAAACCAGAACATTAATAAATACCAATTATCTGCTCAGTTGCTTTGACATTAGTTCTCTTAACACAGCTAAGAGTAGATTATTCACTTGCATTGATCCATCTAGAACTGAATTTTTCTTTGGTAAGTTCTGAGAGATCCTTTAATGTTTTGCCTCAGATTCTTCTTTTCCTAAAGACCTATTTGCTCAAGACTTGTAACCTACTTCATGAATCACGTAAGCAAGGGGTAGAAATGTTGGACTAGTATTGCCTTATACAATATTTCCAGGCCCATGCACAACAAGGGCTGAACTGGCACAGAGGGGGAGCAGGGATAGAATGTGTCAATTGGTAAACAAGTCCAGATAGTGCTCATGTGACTCAACCAAGGAGAACAGTCTGATCAGGGAATTGAGAATTCCCCAAGCTTGTTGGCTGGTCTGACTCACTCATCTGAAGAAGCCACACTCCGCTTCCTGCCAGCCTGTCTCATAGCCATGCTTATGTAAGTCTTTGCACATCTTAATTTTAAGTTTAGCCCAGTATTAGTGAATTACCAGCATGGCTAGTGGTGGAAAAGAGGTTGAAAGGAGACAGCTAGGACAGCTGAGGCAAATGGACAGAGATATCCTGTACCATATGATGCCACATAATAAAATGGAGGGGGGATTTTTTCAAAGATAGCTATTGCTCAGAGACTGGATGGGCATTGGGTGGTGACTGATTGCTTTTGTATTGCTTGTTTCCTTTTCTTTTTTTTTTTTTTTCTCAGAGGAAACTTGGCCTATAGTGACAGGACAAGGTGTAATGGTTTTATACTGAAAGAGGGTAGAATGAGATTGGACATAAGGAATTATAATTGTGTCCAGTTCTGGGCCCCTCACTACAAGAAAGACATTGAGGTGCTGGAACGTGTCCAGAGAAGGGCAACGAAGATGGTGAAGGGACTAGAGAATAAGTTATATGAGGAGTGGCTGGGGGAGCTGGGGTTGTTTAGGCTGGAGAAAAGGAGACTTGGGGGAGACCTTATCACTCTCTCCAACTACTGGAAAGGAGGTTGTAGCCAGGTGGGGGTCAGCCTCTTCTCCCAGGAAACTAGTGACAGGACAAGAGGACATAGCCTCAAGTTGCACCAGGGGAGGTTCAGATTGGACATCAGGAAGAATTTCTTCATGGAAAGGGTTGTTAATCGTTGGAATGGACTGCCCAGGGAGGTGGTGGAGTCACTGTGAAATGAATATGTATATGAATTGAGGTTTATAGGAAGAGGCAGTATGTCTTCAGCTCCATCAGTTGATCTAATAAGAGGACTTGTGGACCCTTGACTTTATCTGTTTGTCAGTCTACTTCAAGTGTACAAGTTTTACGTTTCCCTACAAAAATCGCCTTGTCCATATTCTTAGATCAGCATGTCTTCAACAGCACTACAGCAGGCCCAGTTCTCAACCTTATCCTTGTACATCATGTTCTTCAGCCCCTTAATCATCTTGATGGCCCTCTGCTGAACTTGCTCCATCCACTATGTCAATATCCTTCTGTACTGTGTCTGGCTGGGATGGAGTTAATTTTCTTCATAGCAGCTCATATGGTGCTGTGGTTTATATTTGTGATCAAAAAAATGCTGATAGTACACTAATATTTTAGCTATTGCTGAACAGTGTTTGCACAATACCAAGGCCTTCTCTGTTTATCACTCTGCCCCCCTGGTGAATAGACTGGGGATGCACAAGAGGTTGGGAGGGGACTGTAAGGACTTAAAGAGCACAGTTGCCTGTCTCAAACATTGTCCAGGGCAGAGAAGGAACTTGCCATAAGCCACCACAGCAAGAACTTGAGATAAGCACAGAAGGGAGAAATTAAGACAGGAAGGTGCTAATTCCAGGCCTGGCAGAGGCAAGATCTGGTTAGCACATCCTGGTTAACATATCTGGACAAAAATTTCCACTGTGGCAAACTGTGGGAAAGGAATCAACTGCTCATACACATACCACCCCAAGTTATGGAAAGGGCATCTGTGACCACCCTGTGGATACCTGGAACTTGGACTGTATAAGAACGACTCTGGGACCCCCACCACCAAGAAGCCCAGGGTGAAGAAGGACCAACGGGAAGCTGCTGGATCCATGAGTGGTGGCTATCTTCTGCTTGATCTCTCTCTCCGCTCTCTTTTTTATTTCTTTCTATCTCTCTACCTCACATTCATTGTTAAATAAAATCTGTATTATTGACTTCGGCATATGGTCGCATTTGCACTTTAATTCGTGCAGAGGCATCTCTCACTAATCAGATCATAACAGGGAAGCAGCCAGACATGACTCAAACTAACCAAAGAGATATTCCATGCCATATAACTTCATGCTCAGCAATGAAAATGGAGAAGAGGAAGTTTAAGGAAGTTAGCCATCTTTTGCTCAGGAACTGGCTGGGCATCGATCTACCTGTGGAAGGTGGTGAGTGATTGCTTTTGCATTACTTGCTTTGTTTTCTTTCTTTTTCCACTTCTCCTTCACTTATTAAACAATTTTTATCCCTACCCATAAATTTCCTTCCTTTTGCTCTTCCTTTCCTCTTCCCTTGTCTTACTGGGCATGGGATTTGGGGGTAAGTGATCAAGCTACTGTGTGGTGCTTACATGCCTATAGGTGTTACCCCATGTTGGGAGGAAAAGGTTAAAAATGGAAGATTTGGTGAGGAGGAAAAAAGTTGTCTCTCAAGTGGCCTTGCAGCTGGGGATGCTAAGAATATTCAGTGTGGCAAACTTTGTCTTGCTTTGGGTTATTTTCTATCTCTTTTGAGAAGTAGAATTTCTGTAGAGATAACAGAATTCTGTCTAAGACTTAAAAGGCATTTTTCATGGACAGGCTTGGGCCTCCTGATGGGAGAAAGAGAGATAAGAAACTCGGAAGTTATAGAAAGCACAGCATTGTGAAAAACTGCATGCTCGAGGACCTTTGATAAGTTGAGGCAGGGAACAGGCCTGCATGCTTTTGCCCCTGCTAGGATGAACTAAGCTTAGCAGTGTGTGTCCCCACACCCATTATTTTGGAACCCTCCAGCCAGCAAGGTGATGGAATAAATCTACTCTTCGCACTTCAGCCATGGGTCATGATCACCTTGGTTACATGCATATATCCATTCACACACCCCACAACACCTTCTCATACTGAAGAGCCCAGAACTGGACACAGTACTCTAGATGTGTTCTTGCAAGTGCCGAATAGAGGGGAAGGAATGCTTCCCCGGAACTGATGGCTACACTTTCAGTAAAATTTAGCTCAGGATATGCTTGGCCACGTTTGCTGCAAGGGCATGCTGCCAATCTCTTCCTTCAATTTGTACTCTAGGGCCCTCGAATACTTTTTTTGCAGAGCTGCTTCATAAACAGTAAGTCCACAGCCTGTACTGTTGCATGGGATTATTCCAACCCAGGTGAAAAACATTGCACTTATTTTTGTTGAAATCTTGTCAGCCCATTTCTTTACCCTGTCCAGGTTCCTCTGAAGAGCAGCAGCCCTGCCCTCAAGCATATTGACTGGCCACCTCTGCCTTTTGGCATTATTCACAAACTTGCTGAGAGTGCCCTCTGTCCAATCATCCAGGTTGTTAATGAAGACTTTAAACAATATTGGACCCAGTACTGAGCCCTGAGAGGCCCCGCTAGTTACTAGTGCCCAGCTGGACTTCGCACCACTGGTCACAAGTCTTTGAACCTGGCAGACTATGGAATTTTTCACCCACCTTATTGCCCAGAAGTTGCTTAATGAAGAAAAGAATTTTGTGCTTCAAGCATTGCGTAAGATTACATCACCCAAATAAATATGCATTAGGTAGGTGGAGAATATGTATTAGATAGGTGGGTTCACGTGAATTTTGCTGTATAAAAGATGTAACATTTTACCCCTTGATGTGCTTGATTTGTGGAAACCTCCACCTTGTACCCTGTGCAGAATAAACATCTTCTTCCTGAACTAGACTCTGTGTCTGTGTTTAGAGAGCTCCTAAAATCAGCAACAGTTTTTGGGGACCCAGATGGGACAACGGCGAATTTGACCAGGATCTTACACAGGCAGCTGCTGATGGCTGAGGAAAATTGCAAGGAGGACTCCAGCATGCACAGGTAATATTTATGTGGGGACTCCCCCTGTGACCCCTCACTGAGTGGTAGGTACATGTGAGGCATTCTTTGTAGAGACATTGTTAAAAATTGTTATGTTGGTATTTTGGGATCTCCCCGAGTAAGTAGTATTGGAAAATATACATGTCAGAGAAGTATTTAAGTTGCAACTGTGGTTAATCTTGGTTTCCTATACACACAGAATCAGTGATGACTGAAGTGTATAAGGTTTGGGTATCTTAGGAATTTGTAATATTTGTAACTGTTGTTTAATTGTTTGTAGCAATTGCTTGTCACTGTTGTTTGATTATCTAATTGTTTGTAGTAATTGCCTATTGTTAATTTTTGTAACTACTGTTTGATAATTTGTCTGTAGTAATTGCTTGTCGTTATAACTATTTAAAGTATAACTATAATGGGTGAAAGAATCTCTGCCTTCCAAGAAAAGGAGATCATAAAAACCACATCCTTAGGATATATTCTAGGGCACTGGAGAAAGTTTGGAGGGGATCCCCTTACTAAGAAAGAGTTGACTATGTATTGTAACCAGTGGTGCCCTGTGTATGTATTAGAGGATCAGGGAAAATGGCCTCAGAATGGAACTTTGAACTATAATACTATCCCACAGTTAATGTTATTTTGTCACTGGGAAGGAAAATGGGATGAAATACCATACGTTGATTTATTCTTTGTGTTGTGGAATAATTATAAGGCTCGGAAAGAATGTGGATTGGTGGCAGCAGATGTTAATGTGTTTGTGTTAGAAAAAGAAAGTGTAATAAAATGTGTTGTTCAGCATGTAGCATTGGAAAGAGGTGCAGGAATTTGAAAAAGACATATGATAATGAGGATTTTTGAAAATTCATACATGCTTGACAGTGACGACTGGAGTGTATGAAGTCATGGTTAAAATGATATAATATTGTGGAATTGGTATCTGGGAAAATTGGAAGCCCTGTGTAAATTGAATAAGGAGAATTCATAAGTGGCTGCTGTTGTACAGAAAAAAACACATGAATGGGGGAGGAGCCCTCCTATCTTTACTGATACTGGGTCAGAGCAGTGTGTAAAAAACGATTTGTATTGAAGGTCTGGACCTAAGAATAAAGGAAATGGGTAATTGGGTATTGGCAAACCAGTTCACAATTCCACTCTGTAGCCCTCTGGGTTGTATTTTGAAAAACTGGAATAAGTTTGAGGAAAATCCGATGACTAAATATAAAAATTAAAAAATATTTTCATCGATGGCTGCCACCTTATAAATTGGAGAATGGGGAAAATGTGTTGTTGCAGCCCTCTGCACCTGGGCGGTTACTTTGGACATCGTCAGCAAAGCACCCTGATTGTTTGAGCCATTAAACAGTCCAGTCTCTCATAGATATACTTCCAGGTCTAATGGAAGGTGGCAGCTGGTCCTGGCAGCCAATCCCAGGACAGTATGAAAACATCTGGGTCATGACACTGTTAAAAATGGCAGCTACCTGCCATAAAATGGAGGCTGAAATAAAATAATGGTCCCTGTGTATTCAGTGGGAAGGGGCTTCCTTCTTTGACATCCTTCTGCGGTAAATAAGAAGGGGTGGCTGATCCTGCCAGCTGATATTGGGGTTTAGACATGTAACAAGAACTAATAGTTTTTGCAGCAGAATGTGCCATAGAAAATTACTATGCTTCAATTTAAAGAAATCAGCCAAGCAAGGTGAGGAAACAATGAAGATGGGAGCTGAAGCAGCCAAGCAGGCAACAGCAGGTTGATGTATAACCAGGAGTATTGTCTTAAAGAAGTTCATAAGGAAGTCACTAAGAACTTTGGGGGCTCCAGACACAGATGACCACCAGAGACCCTCCTTCCAGCATTCTACCCCCTCTCTCAAGAAATCACTCCTGCCAGGGCCAGAAGTGTAGGACAGGGTAACTTGCAGAGGCACTAATGGAGCATATAGGAAAAAGGAATAAACATATAATGCTTTAAGGTAAATGTCCCAGTCCTCCTGTCAAGGTATTAAACCACTCAGCTAGCAAGGCACCACTGATATGGTGCCTTAGTCGATGTATGAGGTCCTGTCGATGTCAAATGTTCCTCTCAATGCAGCTGATTTAGCAGTCATGTTGAAGCAGCACATGCCATCAAACTCAGAACAGCGCACGTGGTGTTGAGACAGGAGGAAGCTCATCAGCAACCGGACTGGGAAAGTTCCCAGGTGCAGTGCAGTCCCTTTGATGTCCAATTTAAACCTCAGGTGAAGGCATACCACAGGTGTTCTATATTTGCTACATGGAGAAGAAAAAGGAAAAAAGTTACCACATAAAAGTATTTACATAGTAATACTGCAGAAATGTATCCAGAGTATGTGCATGTAGTACAACTCTAAAAAGCACAACAAGACAATGTGTGATAAGGAGTGTCATCCCCTTCCAGTAATACATACACTGTTGCTCCAGCTCTTTCAGCTAAGATTACCCCAGGCCTGGTAGCTTGAGATGGGATGATTGTCCATACAAGTTGAAGAGGAATAGTTTGTGCTTTTTCAGACTGAACTTCAATTTGATTGGTGTTCTTGCCACCAGTAACAGAGTTCCAACACTGTCCCCCCTAGATAACATCCAAGCATTTGTCAAAGACACCTGAAACACAAGAACTCGAGAATCTAATATTAACAATGGATTTAGCAAAGAGTAATCCTGACACTATCCACAGCAATGAATACATATCGCCACCCCCTTGCCAAATCTTCTGCTTTTAACCCTTTCCTCCCAACAGAGGTCTTTTCCAATCTTAATGATTCTATGATTCTGTGATTCTCATAAGTTGTCCATTGTTTTGGTGGAACTAGAGGCCCTGGACTCAGAGAACCAGGCAGAGGACAGACAAGAGGAAGATCTGTCTGGAGGGTCTCCTGTTTGCCCCCCGTCTACCAGACGGGTTACAACTACAGCTACAAAGAAAAAAAGAAGGGTAGTTGTAGTTGGTGACTCCCTTCTGAGGGGAACCGAGGGCCCGATATGTCGACTGGACCCATCCCACAGGGAGGTCTGCTGCCTTCCTGGGGCCCGGGTGAGGGATATTAGTAGGAGACTCCCTCAGCTAATTCGGCCCTCAGATTATTATCCACTGTTGGTAGTCCAGGCTGGCAGTGATGACGGAAGAAGTACAAAGGCAATTAAAAAGGACTTCAAGGCACTGGGTCGATTAGTTGATGGGACAGGAGCACAGGTGGTGTTCGCCCCAGTTCCTGCAGTAGCAGAGATGAATGAGGAGAGGAGTAGGAAAACCTATCTTATGGCTAAAGGATTGGTGCCACCGGCAGAACTTTGGGGTTTTTGACCATGGGCCAAATTCCATCATACCTAGTCTCCTCAAACCAGATGGGCTTCATCTATCTAGGAAGGGCAAAAGGACTCTAGTCCATAAGTTGGCAGGGCTGATCAGGAGGGCTTTAAACTATGTTTGAAGGGGGAAGGGGTTGAAACTGGGCTCTCCAGAAAGGAGCCCAAGGGTGGACAGCCCAAGTTAAGAGCCAAATCAGCAGCCCAGCTGAAGTGCATGTACACCAATGCACACAGCATGGGTAACAAACAAGAGGAGCTGGAAGCCATCGTGCAACAGGAAAGCTACGATGTAGTCACTATCACAGAAACGTGGTGGGATGACTCGCATGACTGGAGTGCTACCATGGGTGGCTACAGGCTCTTCAGAAGGGACAGGCAGGGTAGGAGAGGTGGAGGGGTGGCTCTATATGTTAGAGAGTCTCTTGACTCTATAGAAGTTGAAGTCAGTAACAATAAGGTTGAGTGCCTGTGGATCAGAATCAGGGGGAAGGCCAACAAGGCTGATATCCTGGTGGGAGTCTGTTACAGACCACCCAATCAGGATGATGAGGGTGATGAACTATTCTACAAGCAGCTGGCGGATGTCTCAAAATCGTGAGCCCTTGTTCTCGTGGATGACTTTAACCTGCTGGATGTCTGCTGGGAACTCCACACAACAGAGAAGAGGCAGTTTAGGAGATTCCTAGAGTGTATAGAGGATAATTTCCATATCCAGCTGGTAAATGAGCCTACCAGGGATGGAGCCCCGCTAGACCTCCTGTTCACAAACAGAGAGGGGCTGGTGGGAGATGTGGTGGTCGGTGGACATCTGGGACACAGTGATCATGAAATATTCAGGGATGCAAGGAGGGTCGTCAATAAAACCTCTACGTTGGACTTCCAGAGGGCAGATTTCAGCCTATTCAGAAGATTGGTTCAGAGTGTACCCTAGGACACAGTCCTTGAAAACAAAGGGGTCCAGGAGGGATGGACATACTTCAAGAAGCAAGTTTTGAAAGCACAGGAGCAGGCTGTCCCAGTGTGCCGAAAGGCGAGTCAGTGGGGAAGATGACCGGTCTGGCTGAACAGGGAGATTTTGAAAGAAATTAGGGTAAAGAAGAGAGCCTACCGATTATGGAAAAAAGGGCTGGCTACTCAGGGAGAGTTTAGGAATATAGTTAGGTCATGTAGAAAGAAAATTAGAGGGACGAAGGCACAACTTGAACTGAATCTCGCCACCTCTGTGAAGGATAACAAAAAGTCCTTCTACAGATACATCAATAGCAAAAGGAGGGGCAAGGAAAACCTCCATTCTTTACTGGATATGGGCAGGAATATAGTTATCAAAGATGAGGAAAAGGCTGAGGTATTTAACACCTTCTTTGTCTCAGTTTTCAACAGTAAGACAGGTTGCCCTGAGGACAGCTGGCTTCTGGAGCTTGTAGAAAGAGGCAAGAATCTGAACAGCCCCCCTGTAATCCAGAAGGAAACAGTTAGTGACCTACTTAGCTGCTTGGATCTCCAGAAGTCTATGGGACCAGATGGGATCCATCCTAGGATGATGAGGGAGCTGGCAGAAGAGCTTGCCAAGCTTCTCTCCATCATCTATCAACAGTCCTGGCTCACTGGGATGGTCCCAGATGATTGGAAGTTGGCAAATGTCACGCCAATCCACAAAAAGGGCCAGAAGGAGGACCCGGGAAACAACAGGCCCGTCAGTCTGACCTCAGTGCCTGGCAAGGTTATGGAGCAGATCATCCTCAGTGCAATCACACAGCACCTACAGGATGGACAAGGGATTAGACCCAGCCAGCACAGGTTTAGGAAGGGCAGGTCCTGTCTGACCAACCTGATCTCCTTTTACGATCAGGTGACCCGCTGTACCAGGGTGAATTTATGCTGATACTTTTGGTCTGTGTTTGGCCCTGCCACCTGTGAAAGCTTTGCTCTTTCCCTGCCAAGTTATGGGAGAACAAGCACTGATAAACGGGAAAGTTGTCCTTGAAGAGAGCTTCTTGTATAAACTATTTTAATTGGTATTCTGTGATTGGCTAGTTGTCCTCCAAGGTCGCTTGAAGGAGAGATTTAGGAGGAGGATGATGAAGGACGCCCCCAGACTCATTTGGAAAAGACCCCCCTGATGAGTACAGTACACAGGCGCAGGGAAAGCCACGGGTGCGCAGAAGAGATGTACTTACATAACCGGGAGGTGGGACTGAGGGCCTCGGGCTGGGCGGTGCTGGCCACACCTGGGAGGTTGTGTTCACTCAATTAATTGTATAAAAAGCAGATAGTACTTTCTTGGAGGGGAGCTAACTTCACACCAAGGACAACGTTGCCTTTGGCGGGGACGCCTGCCAGTTTGTGAACTTACCGACTCTCCAAGGATGCAGCTTCTGCTATGGGTAATTATAGGTATGCTAGGTCAGTAAGACAACTTTATGGGCAACAGCTGGGTAACTGGGGAGGTCGTACTGGGGGCTTATTTCTCTCCTCCTTCCTCCCTTTTGGGTTTGTTTGTTTTGTTGGCCACCTCTTGGTAATAAATATTGTTTTTTGTTGAGCTTGCAACGGTGTCTTGGTTTTCAAGTTTCAGTATGGTTCAAACCCTTCCCTAATACACCCACCTGGTGGATGAGGGGAAGGCTGTGGATGTGGTCTACCTGGACTTCAGCAAGGCCTTTGACACCGTCTCCCACAGCATACTCCTGAAAAAGCTGGCAACCCACGGCTTGGACAGGGGCACTCTGTGCTGGGTTAGGAACTGGTTGGAGGGGCGGGCCCAGAGAGTGGTGTTGAATGGTGCTGCATCCAGTTGGCAGCCAGTCACTAGTGGTGTCCCCTAGGGATCAGTGTTGGGCCCAGTTCTGTTTAATATCTTTATTGATGATCTGGATGAGGGGATTGAGTCCATCATCAGCAAATTTGCAGATGACACCAAGCTGGGGGGGAGTGTTGATCAGCTGGAAGGCAGGAGGGCTCTGCAGAGGGACCTGGATAGGTTGGAGAGTTGGGCTGATTCCAACGGGATGAGGTTCAACAAGGCCAAGTGCCGGGTCCTGCACTTTGGCCACAACAACCCCCTGCAGCGCTACAGGCTGGGCACAGAGTGGCTGGAGAGTAACCAGGCAGAGAGAGACCTGGGAGTTTGGATTGACAAGAAGTTGAACATGAGCCAGCAGTGTGCCCAGGTGGCCAAGAAGGCCAATGGCATCCTGGCCTGTATCAGGAACAGCGTGGCCAACAGGTCCAAGGGAGTGATTCTTCCCCTGTACTCAGCGCTGGTGAGGCCACACCTGGAGTACTGTGTCCAGTTCTGGGCCCCTCAGTTCAGGAAGGATATTGAGGTGCTGGACCAGGTCCAGAGGAGGGCAACTAGGCTGGTGAAGGGACTCGAGCACAAGTCATATGAGGAGAGGCTGAGTGAGCTGGGGCTGTTCAGCCTGGAGAAGAGGAGGCTCAGGGGAGATCTCATCACTCTCTACAGCTACCTGAAAGGAGGTTGTAGCCAGGTGGGGGTTGGTCTCTTTTCCCAGGCAACCATCAGCAAGACAAGAGGGCATGGTCTCAAGTTGTGCCAGGGGAGGTTTAGGTTAGATATTAGAAAGAATTTCTTTACAGAGAGGGTGATCAGACATTGGAATGGGCTTCCCAGGGAAGTAGTGGATTCTCCGTCCCTGGAGATTTTTAAAAAGAGACTGGATGTGGCACTTAGTGCCATGGTCTAGTAACTGCAGCAGTAGTGGATCAAGGGTTGGACTTGATGATCTCAGAGGTCCCTTCCAACCCAGCTGATTCTATGATTCTATGCACACACCTGCAAGGATATGATACCATTGGCATCATGGAGACATGGTGGGATGTCCCCTATGACTGGAGCAATGGAATGGAAGGTTTTAGGCTTTTTAGGAAAGACAGGCTAGGGAGACAAGGAAGGAGGTGTAACCCTCTATGTCAATGACTGGCTGGAGTGTATGGAGCTCTGCCTGGGGAAGGATGAGGAGCCAACCAAGAGCTTGCTGGTCAAGAATAAAGGGAGGTGCTACAGGCCACGTGATCAGGAGGATGGTGTGGATGAAGCCCTATATAGGAAGATAGGAGCGGCCTCATGTTCACAAACCTTGATCCTCATGGGGGATTTCAACCACCCTGATATCTGTTGGAGGGACAACACAGCAGGGCACAGGCCGTGCAGGAGGTTCCTGGAATGTGTCAATGACAACTTCTGTATACAAGTGATTGAGGAGCCAACAAGAAGAAGTGCCATGCTGGACATTGTGCTCACCAACAGGAACGAGCTGGTGGGGAATGCAGTGCTCCAAGCCTTGGCTGCAGCGATCACAAGATGGTGGAGTTTGAGATCCTCAGGGCAGTGAGGAGGGCATGCAGCAAGCTCACTGTCCTGGACTTCACGAGAGCAGACTTTGGCCTCTTCAAGGACCTACTCAGTAGAGTCCCATAGGATAGAGCCCTGGAGGGCAGAGGGACCCACAAATGCTGGCTGATATTCAAGGATCACCTCCTCCAAGCTCAGGAGTGAGGCATCCAGACAAGGAGGAAATCAGGCAAAAATGCCAGGAGGCCTCCACAGATGGATAAGGAGCTGCTGAGCAAACTCAGAGAGAAAAAAAGAAGGTTTCAGAAGGTGGAAATGAGGACAGGTGGCCTGGGAGGAATACAGCGAAATTGTACAGGAAGCTAGGGATAAGCTTAGGGAAGCCAAAGCCCAGTTAGAATTGAGTCTGGCCAGGGATATAGAGGATAACAGGAAGGGCTTCTATAGGTATGTTGCAAACAAAAGAAAGACTAGGGATAATGTGGGCCCTCTCCAGAAGGAAACAGGACACCTGGCTACCCTGGACAAAGAGAAGGCCGAGGTTCTCAATGACTCATATGCCTCAGTCTGTACTCTAGCCACGCTGCCTAAGTTGGGAAAGGCAAATGCAGGGACGGGGAGAATGAAGACCCTGAGCCCACTGTAGGAGAGGATCAGGTTTGAGACCATCTAAGGAACCTGAATGCGCACAAGTCCATGGGACCCGATGAGATTCATCCTGAGGAAGCTGGCAGACAAATTTGCTGAGCTACTATCCATCATTTCTGAAAAATTGTGGCAGTCAGGTGAAGTTCCCTATGACTGGAAAAATGGAAATATAAGCTCCGTATTTAAAAAGGGGAAAGCAGAAGACCCGGGGAACTAGAGACCAGTCAATCTCACCTCTGTGCCAGGCAAGATCATGGAGCACATTCTCCTCAAAACTATGCTAAGGCACATGGAAAACAAAGACGTGATTGGTAACAGTCAACATGGCTTTCCAAAGGGGAAATCATGCCTGACAAATTTGGTGACCTTCTATTATGGGGCTTCAACATTGGTGGATGGGGCAGAGCAACTGACATCATCTACATGGACTTATGCAAAGCATTTGACACTGTCCAATACAACATCCTCATCTCTTAATTGGAGACACATAGATTTGATGGAATGACCACTCGATGGATAAAGAACTGGCTGGATGGTCACATGCAAAGAGTTGTGGTCAACAGCTCATTGTCCATGTGGAGACCAGTGATGAGTGGTGTCCCTCAGGGGTTGGTACTGGGGCTGATACTGTTCAACATCTTTGTTGGCAATATGGACAGTAAGATTCAGTGGACCCTCAGCAAGTTCGCTGATGACACCGAGCTGTGTGGTGCAGTCGACACACTGGAGGGAAGGGATGGCATCCAGAGGGACCTTGACATGCTTGAGAGCTAGGTCTGTGCAAACCTCATGAAGTTCAACAAGGCCAAGTGCAAGGTCCTACACCTGGGTCGTGGCAATCCCAGGCACATCTAGAGGTTGGGTGGAGAAGTGATTGAGAGCAGCCCTGCGGAGGACTTGGGGATGATGGTTGATGAAAAATTCAACGTGATCTGGCAGTGTGTGCTCACAGCCTAAAAAGCCAATGGAATCCTGGGCTGCATCCAAAGGTGTCTGGCCAGCAGGTGGAAGGAGGTGATTTTCTCCCTCTGTTCTGCTCTTGCAAGACCCCACCTGGAGTACTGTATCCAGTTCTGGTGTCCCACACATAAGAAGGACATGGAACTGCTGGAGCAAGTCCAAAGGAGGGCCACGAGGTTGATAAGAGGACTGGAGCACTTCCCCTACAAAGACAGGCTGAGAAAGTTGGGGCTGTTTAGCCTGGAGAAGAGAAGGTTGCGTGAACGCCTCATCGCAACCTTCCAGTATCTGAAGGGGGCTTTAGTGGCTTGACCCTGGCCAAATGCCAGGTACCCACTAAAGCCGCTGCAACTGGACAGAGGAGAGAAAAAAAAAAGCAACTAAGGATTTATGAGTTGAGATAACAACTGGGAGAGGTCACTTACTGATTACCTTCACAGGCAAAACAGACTCAAAGTGGGGATAGTACTTATATTTATTACTAACAGGATCAGAGCCAAAGAGTGAGAAATAAAACAGTCTTAAAAACACCTTCCCCCCACCCGTCCTTCCTTCCATGTTCTCCCTCCTCCCCCCCAGCAGTGCAGGGGGATGGGGAATGGGGGGTACGGTCAGTTGTTTCTGCTGCTGCTCAGAGAGAGGAGTCCTTCCCCTGCTCCCGTGGGGTCCCTCCCATGGGAGACAGTCCTTGATGGACCTCTCCAGAGTGAGTCTATCACTCGGGCAGCAGTTCTTCCCAAACTGCTGTCCTGTGGGTCACTTCTCCATGGTGTGCAATTCTTCACAAATGAGTTGTACCAGCGTGGGTCCCCCATAGGGGTCACAAGTCCTACCCGGAAAAAACCTGCTCCAGTGTGGGGGTCTCTCTCCACGGGCTGCAGGTCTCTGGCAGGACCCTGCTTCATCCTGGGCCTCCCACACGGTCACAGCATCCTTCATGCATCCACCTGCTCCAGCGTGGGCTCCTCCCTGGGCTGCAGGTGGGTCTCTGCACCCCAGTGGTCCTCCATGGGCTGCAGGGGGGCAGCTGCTTCACCATGGTCTTCACCACAGGCCGCAGGGGCCACAGCTCCGGCGCCTGGAGCACCTCCTCCCCCTCCTTCTACACTGACCTTGGTGTCTGCTTTGTTGTTCCCATGTTCTCACTCCGCTCTTCCCTGGCTGGAATTTCTTCTTCGCAACAACTTTCTGTTCTTAAATATGTTATCACAGAGGCGTTACTATTACTCCTAATTGTCTTGACCTTGGCCAGCAGCAGTGTCATAGGTTTACTTGTTCTAAAAAAACCAAGTGGGAATTTTTTTCCTTTCCCCTGCATCCTTATGAAAGAGGGATGTTGAACGAGGGAGGGGGAGGGTGGTTCTTTTGGTTGGGGTGATTGACACACGCAAAAGAACTAACTAGCCGGCCCGCGTTCCAGACTGATGGCTGTCAGAAGTCTGGTGTGGGGGGAAGTGAATTCTTTTTTCCCTCTCCTCAGGAAACGGCAGTCACTTCACTTCTGCCTTGACACAGGGAGGGGTGTGGGTGGAAAGGCTCTAAGGTCGCTTTGTTTTCAACCTGGTCATCTGACTGTTTTCTGGCCCCGGTTTTCCTTTGTTTTCCTGCGCCCTGTTCTGCCCCCAGCCCAGACCTGCTCGGATTTCGTCGGAGAGGCTTGACGGACCTGCAGAGGAACTTTTTGGGGAGGAGATCGCCTTCTCCCTCCTCTGCTCCCGTGTTGGCAGCGACGTGTGTCCATCGATGAAAGGCGGGAATTCCCAGCCACAGCCAGCCGTAGACAGCATGAGTTTTGTGGGAAGAGCCCCCTTTTCCCCCTTTTCCCCTTCCCCTTCTCCTGCACACCGGGGCCCCACGCAGCAACTGCCAGAGCCCAACAGCGCCCCCTTCAGGCCAACACAGAGCAACTGCAGGATCTGCTCCTCCAGAGATCCAACAGCGACCCCTGCTGATCGTGGTTAGAATTGCACCAAAAGGCAGAAAGTACCAAACTGTTTCCTTTCTGAAGGGGATTTTTAGGTAGAGGATTATTGTTTGGTTGGTTTTGTGTTCTTTTGTTGTTCTGCCAATACACATATATCCTTTAATAAAGGGCTGTTATTTTTTCTTTCTCCATACTTCCTCAGTTGGAGCCTCTTGATTTTGGATTTACAATTTCTTAGAGGGAGGAGTTTGGTCTTCCCCATAACTCATCCTCCTTAGCAAAGCACTTCAATCTCATTAAACTGAGACAGGCAGGAAGTTCATCCTGAAGCTGACTGGCATTGGCTCCATGGGACAGGGGAAGCTTCTAGCAGCTTCTAACAGAAGCCACCTCTGCAGCCCCCCCGCTACCAAAACCCAGCCACAGAAACCCACTACAGGGGCCTACAGGGAAGATGGAAAGGGACTCTTCATCAGGAACTGTAGTGATAGGGCAAGGAGTAATGGGTACAAATTGAAAGAGGAGAAATTTAGGTTAGGTATCAGGAAGAAATTTTTTACTGTGAGGGTGGTGAGATGCTGGAACAGGTTGCCCAAGGAGGTTGTGCATGCCCCATCCCTGCAGTGTTCAAAACCAGGTTGGATAAGGCCTTGAGTAACCTGGTCTAGTGGGAGGTGTGACTGGCCATGGCAGGGGGGTTGGGACTAAATGATCTTTAAGATCCCTTCCAACCCTTAGCATTCTATGATTCTATAATTCTGTATTCTTAATTTTGGAACATTCTGTTGGTATTCCTAAACATGTTCCACAGCATTTAATGTATAGAAAATAGTGGATGCAAATTTGTTTTGCAGAATGTGTGCCCTGGTTGCAGAGAGGGGTGGAGCTTAGTGCCATGTGGACGCAGATAGGCTGGTATTCTATACCACCCATGTCATCACTGGGAGGCATGGTTTTAGAAAAAAAAGGTAAGTACACCCTCCAGAAGGGCTCCATATTTGCCTCCCTCTCTCCAGCGGAAAAGTTGTCAACATCAGCTCTGCAGACTCTGTCATTTACCACTGCCCTCCATCCCTTCCCATTTCTCCAAGAGGCAGCTACATGATATGGTGCTGAAAGAAAAGCGGCAAAATGCAGAACTGACATGGTGCTGAACAACAGTGTGGGAGGGGAGGCTGCCACAGAGAATGGAGGGGCAGGGGCAACTGTCAGTCCAGCCGAGCCAAAAGGAGCCAAACGAAGCTGAAGGGAGCCCAGTTGAGCCAAAAGGATCACAGCGGAGTGGTAGAAAACTGCCAGCACTACACAGGACCAACCCCTAGTGTGGAGGAGTGGTAGAAACAGCATCAGAGGCACCTGTGTGGAAACACTAGCTGCAGGAGCCCCCCACCATCTTGCCTTTGTCTTGGTGGTCAGGATTGGTCGCCATCTTATCTTTGTCCTGGGGGACCATCAACCATCTTGTCTTTGTCCCAGCAACCATGTGGAACTAAGTCAAGGGGATGAACACCTTTTTATGGGTAAAGCACCTTCTCTTTTGATATACTTTTGTTATTAATATTGATGTTGTTACTGTGCATTTCTTATTCTATTGCTTTTTGCTTTCAGTAAATTATCTCAACCCATAGTCTCTGCTTTTGTCCCTCTCTTACCGGAAGGGATGGGGGGAAGGGAAGTGGCTTATTTGGAGTGCAATTTCCAGCTGATGTTAAACCACCACAGTGTGGATATCGATACTATACCTGATAAGTCTCGTGTAGTGAGAGACTTATTTTGCCAGAACTTAGCACTAGTGACTAAAGTAAACAAAGTCTTAGGCCATATGAATTGTACTTTAAACTTGGGGTTTATCTATGGAAATGTAAACAGTATGTAAGGAAGTATAAGTAAAACTTTAAGTACAAAAGATAAGGAAATGTCTCAGGGACAAAAAGAGTGCCTGGAGGCTACATGAGTAAATCAGAAGACCCCAGACTATGTGAACAGGATTGGATGAACAAAAGTGCCATCAGGAAAAGAAGCAACCTATAAAGACTATAAAATCCAGCAATAATTGACAGGCAGGATCCCTCTTTGGAGGCACCCAGCTCGAGCTGTAACTACTATTGCATATTAAAGGTAGTAGAAGAAGGAACTCATGGTTGAATGGTGTTGAATGCACCATAAGCAAGTTTGCTGATTATACCAGACTGGGAGACTGTTGACTCTCTTGAGGGACAAGAGGCCTTGAAGAGGGATCTAGATAGATTGCAGCATTAGACTATGATTAAGGAGACGAAATTTAACAAGTCCATATGCCAGATTCTGTACCTAGGATGGAGTAATGCCAGGCACAAGTATAAATTCAGAGAGGAATGACTGGAGAGCAGCCCTGCAGAAAGGGATCTGGGGGTTCTAGTTGACAGTAGGCTCAATAGGAGTCAGCAGTGTGCCCTGGCAGCCGAGAGGGCAAACTACATCCTGGGATGCATCAAACACAGCATAATCAAGCCAATCAAAAGAGGTGATTATCCTGCTGTATTCAGTGTTGGTGGGGCCTCACTTTGAATACTGTGTGCAGTTCTGTGCCCCACAATTTAGGAATGTTAACGTCTTTGAATGCATACAGAGGAAACAAAGCTCATGAAAGGGCTATGTGGAGTAATGGATAGGGTTAAAAGTTAAAGGAGAATAAGAATGACAGAGGAGACCCAGCTGCTGCTTCTCAGGTGAAATATGGTCATGATGCCCCACAAAGGTTCCCCAAACACTGATAAGATGGAGGATGCACTGGAGAGGGGAGTGATGTGAAGGCACTGCAGCCTACCTCCACAAACATCCTGCAGGAACATGGAGACACTTTGACCGTGCCGTATCTGTCCACCAAAGAAAGATAGATGCCAAGGACAACTGTCCAACTAAGCAATTATGACTAGATTCACTCAAACTCCACCTAAACTTAAAGAAATAGTATAAAAGAAAGTTGGAAATGGGGAGAAATTGGAGGAAGATTTCCACTGCAACTGCTGACATTGACTGATGGGTTGAACCTTTCTTCTCCCCCCCTCCCCATTTAGGGATGTGTTATGGGTTATAAGTTTGAGAGAGGAATTTTTCCCTTCCCCTGCTTTCCCTGTAAGAGAAAACAGAGGTTGAAGGGGGAAGAGAATTGATTAGCTTTACAAAGGAGCTGGCATTAGCCTTACAAAAGAACTGGCCGACCTGTTTTATGGGCGATTTAGCTACGTTGAGTGGGCCAGAGGGCCGGGGGGCCAGGTGGGCTGGTTTTTTTTTGGAGTCGGAGGCAAGGGGGAGGTGGTGTGTGGTTTTGGGCTCCCGGGTGTGCAGAGAGGAACAGGAAGGTTTTGCTGTCTCTGCTGGACCCATCCAGAGCCCAGTGGAGGAGTCTCCGAGAAGTGATCTCACTGCCCAGCCCAGCTGGATTTCTCGTCCTGCTGGCTTCAACCTGCCTGGATACCCTGCTTCCCGGGAGCTGCTGTGCCTCAACGGGGAGCTTGTTTTGCCTGCGGGAGAGGAGGGGGAGTTTCTTTGCTAAGACGCCATCGTCTGAGACTGCAGTGAGACCCTGCCACCTGGGACAGCGGTGAGTGTACTGCCTGCCTTCCTTTGCGTTCCTACGGAGGCGAGGACCCCCCATCTCCTCCTCGGCTTCCCCGCGCGGCCCGGGACCGCTCCCTCCAGCCCCTCTCCCCGCGGGGTGACTGCCGGAGCCCACAACGCCCCCTGCCGACCACAACCAGGTACTGCAGGTCCTGCACCTTCCAGCGGTCCCACAGCGCCCCCTGCCGACCACAACCAGGTACTGCAGGTCCTGCACCTTCCAGCGAGCCCACAGCGTCCCCTGCCGACCACAATTGGGACTGTGCTAAGGGACAGGAGGGTATTCATTTAGACTTCTTGTTGTTATTGTTGTTTCTTGCTACTGGTTTTTTTGCCTATATATATATATATCTTTTTAATAAAGGGTTGTTATTTCTTCTGGTTTTTTTTTCCACATTTTTCCTCGAGTAAAACCCCCTTAATTTGACATTACAATTGCAGAGAGAGAGGAGTTTGGTCTATCTCATAACTCATCCTCTTTAGCAAACAGTCCAGTTTCATTCAAACTGCGACATTTTTTGGCGCCCAACGTGGGGAAAAGGAGGAAAAGTGGAAAAAAGAATAACTACCCTTTGTGTGAGTTACGCGCAGTTTGAACCCCTTGTGTGACTGACACGCGTTTTGAACTTGTAGGCACCATGATGTCAGGGGTTGCTGCTTTCCTCTGGTATATAACCATGCCAAGATATCTGTCCCACCTGTCAATGTATTTCAGTTCAGATACTAGAACCCTCATGGCAATAAGTGCTTTTGAGTTTGCGCATTGGGTATATGACACGGCAAACTCAGCACCTGTGATTTTCATCCGGAATATGTCCTCAAGGATGCACTACTGCTCTCGCCTAAGCTGTTTCCTCTGGGGTTCTAAGGATAATAGCACCTATTCCTATGGAGACACACAGGGGAATGCATGCGCCCAACCCTTTATTCAGTTCCCTTTTGGGTACAACACAACGGCCTCTGGGAAGTTTAAATCCTTTTTAGATGTCAGAGATATGTCAATTGTTGGGCTCTTCATCCTAGTTTGTGCCATTATAGTATACCTGATATATCAAGCAAAGGCCAAGAATTACCGAGAAGGCATTCAGGAGCCCGTCCCAGGGGCGGAAAACCTCGAGTGGCATGGGTTATGGGAGGACATGGGTAAATTCCTAGAAAGTTTCTCAGCTCCCATAACATGGAAGCTCACCCTTGAACAACTCCTGAACCCTACAAAAATAATGAAAGCTGTGAGGGAGAGAGGTCGTGATGGATCCATGGAGAGGCAATTGGCAGCTGCATGTGGGGCCTTGGCCATCGCTTACAGGAAGTTGCTCGGTATGGTGCAACACTTCCAGGGGAAAGGAAAAGATGAGAACAAGATTCCTAATACCAAGGCCAAAACTAAGGGGCAGACTAAGCCAACGGAGGTTGCCCCTGTCCAAAGGAAGAAATATAAAACCAAATCAGTTCGCCCAGTTGACGATGATGAAGAGGCAGGACCCTCACAAGCGGCTGCTCCAGAGCCAGAAATCATCACTGAGTCTTTATCGTACAATAACCTCCGGAATTTACGGACAGACGTTGCTCATCGTCCGAGTGAGCCCGTTCTGGCCTGGATGATCCGAGTTTGGGACTCTACAGGTGATGCTGTAAACCTTGATGGCGGTGAAGCGAGGTTCCTGAGATCTATCGCCCAAGATTCGGGCATTGAGGAGGTATTTGTGAGGGAATCGAAGTCCCTGTCTCTCTGGGCACGGCTTGTGGATGGTGTGAGGGAGAGGTTCATTTACAGAGAGTCCTTGCAGTCAGATCATTATACCAAGAGCTGGAAGACCATAGAAGAAGGAATCCTACGGCTGAGAGAATTGGCATTGCTGGAAGTATTGTTTGGAAGGGATGGGCAATCTACCAACGATCCTGACAAGGTTAAGTGTACACCACAGATGTGGTGGAGCTTCATACGTATGGGGCCATCCACACATAAAGATTACCTGACATCATTGCAGGCTGGGGAGAAACGGGAGCCAGTGATGTCTGTAATAAACAAACTTCGATTGTACGACAGTATGGTCGAAGGACCGCTACAGGCCCGCATCTCCTCTGTAGAGACAATGATTAATGAACTCAAGGAATTAACTACGGACTTGAAAGAGAAGATTGAAGGAAACAATTTCCATATGGCCCCAGTGAAAACCAGACACCCCCCAGCTAGAGAGAGCGGACAGACCTCACGAACTGAGTTGTGGTACTTCCTAACTGACCACGGAGAGGACATGAGACGGTGGGACAGGAAACCTACCCGTGCCCTAGCAGCCCGAGTACAAGAGTTGAAGGAGAAAGAAAAGGGGAAGTCTGCAAAAGTGAGTGCTGCACCAGTATCCTGCGGGCAGGGATCTGACCCGCTAGAGGGTACCTCCTGTCAACACTCACAAGAGGGAAATGGTGACTGGCAGGATGAAGACGAATGTTAGAGGGGCCCTGCCTCTAGCCAGGTAGAGGCACGGGACAACCGTGTCTATTGGACTGTGTGGATCAGATGGCCTGGCACATCAGACCCACAGAAATATCAGGCTTTGGTTGATACTGGCACTCAGTGTATGTTAATGCCCTCAGGACATGTGGGACCGGAGACTATTTCCATTTCTGGGGTGACTGGAGGATCTCAAGAGTTGACCATAGTGGAAGCTGAGGTGAACTTGACCGGGAAAGACTGGCAGAAACACCCCATTGTGACTGGTCCAGACGCCCCATGTATCCTGGGCATTGACTACCTCAAGAACGGGTACTTCAAGGACCCCAAGGGACATAGATGGGCTTTTGGAATAGCTGCTGTGGAGACCGAGGCGGTTAAACAGTTGAACTTGTTGCCCGGCCTCTCGGAAAGCCCTTCGGCCGTAGGGTTGCTGAAAGTCAAGGAACAGCAAGTGCCAATCGCCACTACAATAGTGCATCGCCGGCAGTACCGGACGAACTGAGACTCTGTGATCCCCATCCATAAGATGATCCGTGAGCTGGAGAGCCAAGGAGTGATCAGTAAGACCCATTCACCCTTCAACAACCCCATCTGACCTGTGCGTAAGTCTAATGGAGAATGGAGACTGACTGTAGACTATTGTGGCCTGAACGAAGTCACCCCACCGCTGAGCGCTGCTGTTCCAGACATGTTGGAGCTCCAGTATGAGCTGGAGTCCAAGACAGCGAAGTGGTATGCCACTATTGACATTGCAAACGCATTCTTCTCCATTCCCTTAGCAGCAGAGTGTAGGCCACAGTTTGCTTTCACCTGGAGGGGCGTGCAGTACACCTGGAACCGACTGCCCCAGGGGTGGAAACACAGTCCTACCATTTGTCACGGACTGATCCAGGCCACATTAGAGAAGGGTGAGGCTCCAGAACACCTGCAATACATTGATGACATCATCATATGGGGGGACACAGCAGAGGAGGTTTCCGAGAAAGGGAGGAAAATCATCCAGATCCTCCTGAGAGCTGGTTTCGCCATAAAGAAGAGTAAAGTTAAGGGGCCTGCCCGAGAGATCCAGTTCCTGGGAGTAAAATGGCAAGATGGGCGTCGTCAGATCCCGATAGAGGTCATCGATAAGATTACAGCAATGGCCCCACCAACCAGCAAGAAGGAAACGCAAACTTTTCTGGGTGCCATAGGTTTCTGGAGGATGCATATCCCGGAGTACAGTCAAATCGTAAGTCCCCTCTATCTGGTAACTCGGAAAAAGAATGATTTTCAGTGGGACCCTGAACAGCAACAGGCATTCGAACAGATTAAACGAGAGATTGCACACGCTGTAGCCCTTGGGCCAGTCAGGACAGGGACAGATGTGAAAAATGTGCTCTATTCTGCAGCTGGGAATAAAGGTCTCTCCTGGAGCCTCTGGCAAAAGGTGCCTGGTGAGACTCGAGGCCGCCCACTTGGGTTCTGGAACCGGAGCTACAGAGGATCTGAAGCCAACTACACCCCAACAGAGAGAGATCCTAGCGGCTTATGAAGGAGTACAAGCTGCCTCAGAGGTGATTGGCACAGAAGAACAGCTACTCCTGGCACCTCGACTACCAGTGCTGAACTGGATGTTTAAGGGAAAGGTGCCCGCCACACATCATGCCACTGACGCTACATGGAGTAAGTGGATCGCTCTGCTCACACAGCGTGCCCGTATTGGAAATCTGAATCGCCCTGGGATCCTAGAAGTCATCACAAACTGACCTGAAGGGGAGAGTTTTGGTCTAGCGGAGGAAGAAGAAGAAGAGCAGGTGATACGGGCTGAGGAAGCCCCAGAATTCGATAAACTACCAAAAGAGGAAATGCGCTATGCCCTCTTTACTGACGGTTCTTGTCGCCTTGTAGGAATGAAGCGTAAATGGAAAGCAGCTGTATGGAGCCCCGCCCGACAAGTTTCAGAAGCTATTGAAGGGGAAGGAGAATCGAGTCAATTCGCAGAGCTCAAAGCTGTCCAGTTAGCATTGGACATTGCTGAACGGGAGAAGTGGCCAAAGCTTTACATCTACACCGACTCGTGGATGGTGGCCAATGCTCTGTGGGGATGGCTGGACAGATGGAAGAAGGCCAATTGGGAACGCAGGGGAAAACCCATCTGGGCCGCTGATACGTGGCAAGACATTGCCACCCGGACAGAGAAGTTGATTGTGAGAGTTCGCCACGTAGATGCCCATGTGCGTAAAGGCCGAGCCAATGAGGAGCATCGCAACAATGAACAGGCAGACCGAGCTGCACAAGTCAAGGTGTCCCAGGTGGACCTGGATTGGCAGCACAAAGGAGAGTTATTCCTAGCACGATGGGCCCATGATGCCTCAGGCCATCAGGGCAGAGATGCTACCCATAGATGGGCACGAGACCGAGGGGTGGACTTAACCAAGGATATTATTTCCCAGGTTATCCATGACTGTGAGACCTGCGCTACCATTAAACAGGCTAAGAGACTGAAGCCCCTATGGTATGGTGGACGTTGGAGTAAGTACAGGTATGGAGAGGCCTGGCAAGTTGATTACATCACACTGCCACGAACCCGCCAAGGTAAGTGCTTTGTGCTTACCATGGTGGAAGCCACTACTGGATGGTTGGAGACGTATCCGGTGCCTCATACTACTGCCTGAAATACCATCCTGGGCCTCGAAAAGCAAGTCCTGTGGCGACATGGCACCCCAGAGCGCATCGAATCAGATAACGGAACTCATTTCAAAAACAGCTTAGTTGCCACTTGGGCAGAGGAGCATGGCATCAAGTGGGTGTACCACATCCCATACCACCCTGCAGCTGCAGGGAAAGTTGAACGACATAATGGACTGTTGAAAACCGCCCTGAAGGCGTTGGGTGAAGGGACAGACAAGAACTGGGATCAGCATCTAGCACAGGCTACATGGTTAGTCAACACCAGAGGTTCCATCAACCGAGCTGGCCCTGCCCAATCAGAGTCCCTCCACACCGTGGATGGAGATAAGGTCCCCGTGATTCATGCAAGGGGTGTGTTAGGAAAAAA